>NC_142312.1:21317272-21468787 GCF_054855325.1 Carica papaya | reverse complement strand
GGCGACGGCGCTGGACTTCGGCTGGGTTTTTCAGCCATTTGGCCGGTGGTTTGACTCTGGTTTGGCCATAGGCGGACTCAACATCGAAAAACGAGACAGGGGGAAAAAATTTACCTCAATCGATGATCAAAAACTTCCCCGGTACGACGGCGGGTGGCGGTGGCCGACTCCTCTAGCGTCTGGTTCTTCTTCTCCGGCGAGGCACTGGCGGCTAGGGTTTTGTGGTCAGGTGTGGGTGGGGTTATTTATACCCCTTGCCTTTTAATCTCAACCGTCCATCAAGATTAAATCTGAACCATTCGATCGCGATTTAATTGGGATTAAATCTGGGTCGTCTGTACGTGTGAATCTGGGCCATCCGTGCGCGCGGGAACGGATCTGGGCCGTCCGATCGCGCGCACGCGGATCGCCCATGTGGCCCCTCCCCTGGTCAGCATTTTCTTGCCATGCGGCGTGTCCTGGTTGGTCGGGGCTGCTGACCGGGCCACTGACGTGGCTGCTGACATGGGTGCTGACGTGGCACAACTTTTCTAAATTGCATTTTGACCCCGATTTCTGATTTTCTTTTCAAAAACACCCCCAGAATCTAAATTTTCACTCATTTTTTCCAAAATCAATTTCAATGAAATCCAAATAATATTTTTACCCAATTTCATCATTATTATTATTTTTATTTTTATTAAATTAAATTAAATTAATTAAAAATCTAAAAAATTCAAATACAAAAAAAAGAAAATAGAAAATAATAATAATAATAATAGGATTAAAATACTTGGGTGTTACAAAGTAATTGAAGCTAAAAGGTTTATATAGAAAATCTATCTAAATCAAGTTATATGTTGGATAGTGTAAAATGATAATGTCCAGCCCAGTGACTCCAAATGAGTAAGTAACTAAAGTAAGAAATTTATAAATCAAGTTATAAATTGGATATTGCAAAATGATAATGCCCAATCTGATAAATCCAAATGAGTAAGAAATTAAAGCTAAAAAATTTACAAATTAATTTATATATTGGATAGTAAAAAATGATAATGTCCAACCTGATGACTCTAAATGAGTAAGTAATTAAAATTAAAAAAATTATATGAAAAATCCATTTAAGTTGAGTTATATGTTGGATATTGCAAAATAATAATATCCACTCTGTTGAGTCCAAATGAATAAGTAATTAAATCTAATAAATTTATAAATCAATTTATATATTGGATAGTATAAAATGATAATGTTTAGGCTAATGACTCCAAATGAGTAAATAATTAAAGCTAAAAAATTTACAGAAAAAATTCATCTAAATCAAGTTATATGTTTCATAATGCAAAATAATAATGTCTAGCCCAATTGGTTTAGGTGGACAGCCCGGCAAATAAACATCCACAGGAATTAGCTTATCAACCCCTCGAACAGTACTATAAGAATCGGTACTAAACATCCCTCCTGTAATTGTACACGCTCCCATAGCAATAACATACTTTGGTTCGGGCATTTGTTCATACAATCTTACTAAAGAAGGAGCCATTTTCATTGTTACTGTGCCGGATGTTAAAATTAGGTCTGTCTGTCTAGGACTCGATCTTGGTACCAGTTTGTAATGATCAAAGTCAAATCGTGAACCTATTAATGAGGCAAATTCAATGAAGCAACAACTGGTACCATAAAGAAGCGGCCATAAACTACTTCAAATGAATAAGTAAGTAAAAGTAAGAAATTTATAAATCAAGTTTATATTGGATAGTGCAAAATGATAATGGCTAGCATGATTACTCAAAATGAATAAGAAATTAAAGTTAAAAAGTTTACAAATTAGTTTATATATTGGATAGTGGAAAATGATAATGTCTAACTTTATAACTCCAAATGAGTAAGTAATTAAAACTAAAAAATTTATATAGAAAATCCATCTAAATCAAGTTATATGGTGGATATTGTAAAATAAATAATATCCAGCCTGTTGACTATAAATGAGTAAGTAATTAAAGCTAATAAATTTATAAATCAATTTAGATATTGGATAGTACAAAATGATTATGCCCAACTTAATTACTCCAAATGAGTAAGTATTAAAGCTAAAAATTTTATATAAAAAATCCATATGAATAAGTTATATGTTGAATAGTGCAAAATGATAATGTCAGTCTGTTGACTCCAAATGAGTAAGTAACTAAAGTTAAGAAATTTATAAATCAAGTTATAAATTGGATAGTGCAAAATGATAATGTCCAGCCTGTTGACTCTAAATGAGTAAGTAACTAAAGTTAAGAAATCTCTATAGAAAATCCATCTAAATCAAGTTACATGTTGAATATTACAAAATAATAATACCCAATATGTGACTCCAAATGATTAAAGTTTATAAATTAATTTATATATTAGATAGTGTAAAATGATAATGCCGAGTCTAATGACTCCAAATAAGTAAGTAATTAAAGCTAAAAAATTTATATAGAGAATCCATCTGAATTAATCTAAATAAAGTTATATGTTGAATAATGAAAAAATTATAATGCTCAACCTGGTGATTTCAAATAAATGATAAAACTACAAAATTTATATAAAAAATTCATTTGAATCAAGTTATATATTGAATTGTGCAAATTGATAATGCCCAGCCTGGTGACTCCAAATGAGCAAGTAATTAAAGCTACATAATTTATAAATCAAATTATATATTGGATAGTGTAAAATGATAATGTCCAACCTAATGACGTCAAATGAGTAAGTAATTAAAAAAATTTTATATAAAAAATCCATCTAAATCAAGTTATATGTTGTATAGTGTAAAATGGTAATGTCAATCTAGTGACTCTTATAAATGCTATCAATTTTCTACATCTTCCTAGCAAATTATAAACTAATTTTTATTATCTCTTTTTCACATTGTCTTTTTCTTTCACTTTTAACCATGGATAAGAAGAGTAAGGGTCGTCAAAAGATTGAGATGGTTAAGATGAGTAATGAAACCAACCTCCAAGTCACTTTCTCAAAATGAAAAGTTAGTCTTTTTAAGAAAGCTAGTGAATTGTCCACTCTTTATGGCGTAGATATTACAATTATTATTTTCTCACCTAGTAAGAAGGCTTTTTTTTGTCATCCTTGGGTCAAAAAAGTGATCGAATATTTCATCTGTGGTAATCCTCCACGAGCCATGAAGCTCCTTGAGGCTCACCCAACTCAAGGATACATGAGCTAAATATGATTCTCACACAGGTTTGATTAGACCATATTTAGATTTTAGAAGTTACTATAATTATTTAATCTTTTTTTGTTGAATTAAAATTTATATTGAATTGTACTTATTATTTGAAAATATAAAAATAGGTTATGAATAAATTAGAAATTGAGAAAAATCATAATGCTAAGCTTAAGGAAATACAAAAGGTAATTAAGAATAAATGTTGGTGGATGAGTTCGAAAAAGGAAATGAGCTTCTCACAGCTTGAGCATTTAAAATCATCTATTGAGGAATTGAAGAAGAAAGTTACTGAAAAAGCTGAGATTATTAGACTTCAGAACAAATTAAACATGATGCCTCATGTGTTGAACGACCCAAACATGATACCTAATGTGTTCAACAATAATCCAAATATGTATAATCAAGGAAATAGGCAAATAAGATTATATTAAGTGCATTTCTTGATTAAGTCTTGGAATGGTGAAATCTAAAAATAGTTGTAAGCACAATGTTTGCAGTTTGTTTTATTTTATTATATTAGATATTTTGTGTAACGGCCCCGGAATTTTAAAATGAAATATGTGTATTAAAAAGGTCAAATGCGGAAGCATAATAAAAATTTTGATTAACATCCCTTACACTAAAACCAAAAACGTGCTCAAAGTATAAAAGAACAAACTAACTAAAAGAGAAACTCAAAAATAAAAGCTATAAATATAACTACGGAGTCTTTAGGCGTCCCCTTCGCCGTCTTCCTGCGGAACAGGCTCGGGAACAATGTCTTCCTGATCTGAAATGATTAAATAAGGAATGAGCTACACCAGCCCAGTAAAGACATCACACTATCTCACCGTCACGGAGGTAAAGGTGGGTATAAAACACGAAAAGACTAATGGAGCATAATTTACAACAAATTCTTTTATCAATAATAAAATCCTTTACTATCTACTTACCTCGGTGAAATTCATAAAACAACATACGAAGGCAATAATATTATCATCATCATGAAATCATATGAACTGTATAACATAATACTTATCACGCCTTTTGCAATTCAATCATTACACAATATATTTTTCCTCATTTACCAGCCTACTAGTATCCATGGGGATCCATAGGGATCCCGCTACCCATGAACCCTTAACACTTGTAATTAGATTCCAGGGCCGTCCCCATACCCCGTCCGGTATGGGCGCCAAAACTATAAACCTCAATACCCCGTCCGGTATGAGGGTGAAACGGGCCGTCCCCATACCCCGTCCGGTATGGGCACCAAAACACATAAGATCTCCATACCCCGTCCGGTATGAGAGACCCCAATCCCGGTAGGGTTCCCTACGGACCCGGTCCGTCCACCATCTCCCAGGATATCTAGTCAGGCTGACCACATTATACAATTATCAATTTAAATAACCTTTCATTCCCCTTTTCCTCAGTCAGCATCATCAATTCACACACAAACAAGCAAACCAGTAATTTATGCCAAACAAGACAACATACAACATCGGGTTCTCAGTCATTCAACTCATAATCAATAAAACAGTGATATATGGACACGAAACTATGAAATGAAAATATCAGACCCCATACTGCATTTAAAATTGTAAAATAGGCCAAACAACAGCCGACCGACAAACACACCAGACTCGGGCTCCATTAGCGACCTTAAACAATTTCACACATCTATTGATTCATGAAATACTGTTTTATCATTTATTGAACTTTAATACCGTGATAGGAAATAGGGTGAGGGGTCCTTACTTGTTTCGGGGTCCGAATACGACTCTACAGTGCGCCTACAGGCTGTCCATAATTTTTCCTGGGGAACTGAAACGCACTACTGGCACCTGCACGTGTCCCAAAAAATCCCAAATTAGACTTAGGGCCCCTTTTGGCCAATATTGCAATTCCAGCACGGCGGCTCCGCCGTGCTCCAGCGACGGTGCCGCTGCTTGCGGCGGCGATTCGCCTCGGGTTAGCCGTTTTCAGCCGTTTCTGGCCAAATTTGGCCACACTTGCATCGGTTCCTGCGATAAAACAACTTTAGGGCCCTCGGGGGGCCAAAAAAATACGAAAAACCGAAGCTTACCGGCAGCGATGCTCTCGGGTGCGGCGGCTCTCCGGCGAGGTTCGTGTTTTGGTGATTTGGATCCGATCAACCTGTAGAGAAAAGAATGGTGATCACGGTGATATAAAAATTGTATCAAACGGAGGCCAGGAAGGGCCTCATCGGAGGCAAAAATCGAGGAGGGGCGCGGCGGCGCCGCTGGGTTTTGGCCATGTTTTCTGGCCGTTTGGTCGGGATTTTGGCTCCGATTTGGCCACAGGGGAACTCAGCATTGAAAAACAAGCCGGGGGTATGAAATTTACCTCAATCGGCGGTCGAAAAAATCCCCGGTGCGGCGGCGGGTGGCGGCGAGCGGCTCCTCCGGCGTCTGGTTCGTCTTCTCCGGCGAGGGCTGGCGGCTAGGGTTTTTGTGGTTAGGTGTGGGCGGTTTATTTATACCCTTTGCCTTTTAATCACAGCCGTCCATCTTAATTTAATCTGGGCTGTTCGATCGCGATTTAATTTGGATTAAATCTGGGCCGTCCGTACTTGATTGAATCTTGGCCGTCCGTGCGCGTGCATCTGAGCCGTCCGTGCGCATGCTTTATCTGGGCCGTCCGTGCGCGCGGGGACGCATCTAGGCCGTCCGATCGCGCGCACACAGATCGCCCACGTGGTCCGTTCCCAGGTCGGCGTGGCCTTGCCATGCGGCAGGTCCTGGTTGGCCAGGACTGCTGACTGGGCCGCTGACGTGGCTACTGACGTGGCGCTGACGGGGCACAATTTTTCTAAATTGCGTTTTGACCCCCGATTTCTGATTTTCTTTTCAAAAATACCCCCAGAATCCTAATTTTTACCCTTTTTTTCCAAAATCAATTTCAATTAAATCCAAATAATATTTTTACCCAATTTTATCATTATTATTATTTTTTATTTTTATTAAATTATAAAATAAACTAAATAAAATAAATAAAAAATTAATAATTTCAAAAATAAAAATTATAAAATTAGTGGGTGTTACAAATACCTTAGCAGTTGGGTTTTTGTAATGTTCTTTTTTATTATGATGTTCTGTTACTTTCAAAGAGTTTAATAATAACATAGTTTTCTATCTATTTATTTATTCATATTTTCAAATTAAACTGATATACTATTCTACGAACGGTAAAAGAAGATAATATTTTAAGTGCTTTATTTCTAAACCGTTAATTCAGGGAAAAGGTAATGTCTATGTATAAGAAAACAAGATATTGGTATCATATAATTGTGCTTTGATGAGAACATGTATCATCTTTGGGAGTTGTATTATATTAGACATAATGGTATTTGAATAGTTATAAGAGATAATATGTTCAATTATGTCATATTTATGCGAGTTATATTTTATGTTGATAATTATGTCTCTTTTTTTGAGTATGCATCAATTATAAAATAATATAAATAATATTTAAACAATGACACAACCTCTTGTACAGAAAAAAATGTATCTATTATTCAAATAAACAATATTTTATATTGGTCATATTTTGGGATACAACAAATGAAATGAATTAACTATATGGTAATTATGCATCCACGGACAAATTATTCAATTTCATGATCAAATTTTTGTATATTTTAAGAGTCATGATATATTTATTAGACTATGCTCGCAGTGACCTACACATTTATCCAATTTATTGATGTGATAAACAAATCATAATAATGAATGAAAAGTGTTTAGTCATAATAAATCAATTGCATTTATTAAAGTTTATAAATAATCTAATACTAAGCCTATATGAGTCACATACATAAACTCTAGCTAAGAAAATTCTAGTAGTTTGATGTGGATAATTAATCCTAAAATAAATCAATAATGGAATTGAATAATATTCAGGGGAAATATTTTATTGGTAGTACTTAACTAATTATGTAAACATATCTATATACTTGGAAACATATATCTCAAGTAGGATAATATCTTAATTAAGTGTTAATTATTTATTTAACTTATTCAATTATATAAAAATTCCTTAAAATTAGGCCTAAAGTTTAAATTAGGGCCCAAACTTTATTAAATAAATAATTTCAACCAAATGGATCATGGGAATTGGATTTAATTTGAGTGGGCCTACATTATAGTATTGTATAATTAAACTGCATGCTCAAAAAAAAAAACAAAGGATAATATCCCTGTTCAGAATAGAACTATAATTAATTAAGAATTTAATTGTTCATTAAATCTATTTTTAAAATTAAAAGTACCAATTTGAAATTCTATCTCGTTGTTGTTATTTCAATTAAAGAAAATTAATTTGTCACAAAATATTTTTTTTCATAAATATATAAGTTTACTAAAAATTAGTTTAGTTTAATTACCGTAATTCTACTAATATATTAATAAATAAGTTTTCAGTTTATAGTTATTTAAACATTTTATGTTATTTTTTAATAAACTTTATTTAATTATATCAAATATAATTTAAATAAAAATTTATTAAAAATTACATGGAAGATTTTATATTAAGACCAAACTGTATTAAATATAAAATTTCAATCAAGTGGATCATAGAAATTGGATTTGATTTAAGTTGGCCTAAGTTGAAGTGTTGTACTAGTACAATACCCGATTTTAGGGGGAAAAAGAAGAAAAAATAATAGTTGTAAGTCCACCGTTTGTAAGTAAACCACACTTCAAAGAAAATTCAAACAAAAAAGAACAAGATTTAATGAAGAATTTCATTCTGTCGATTTTAGATTAACATCCTAATTGAATTAGAATTTATCACGAAACGAGAATTATAATTTAAAAGTTGGATTGAATTATATGAATTTCAAGTTTAATTGAATATCACTTACAATTAAATTAAAACTTTATTGTTATGAAGGTTAATCTGCTGTCATAATTAAATTTAATTATTTAAAATTTTAAATTTTAAATGTGACCTAATTGATAGTTATAAATAAAATCAAATTTTCTCATATTGTGGTGTAATTGATCAATTTAAGTTTAATTTATAACCTAGGTCCTTCCTTAATGCTTATATATAAAATTAATTTTTTCCATTGTACTAATGATCAATTAATTTTATAAAGAATTCATTATAGTTTTTAAAATTTTAATATATCTTATAATACATTTGTACTTTTTTTGCTATAACATAAATTATCTAAAAATCTTTATTATTTCAATTAAAGCCATCACAATCTTTTTTTTTTCAATTGACGTAAACTATTGAGAAAAGTTATTGAGTTATCGTGTCTCCTAACAAGAAGCAAATAAATAAAAGTAAAAGTAGCTTTCTTGCCTTCTCAATCTCAAATTAACATCTACAACAAGAATATATATTCATATATAATGTTAAAAATTTTAATTTTCAAGAAGGTTCTATTCTCATGTATATCTTTACATATGTATCTATATATGTTAAGAAAAGGATGATTTGGCAAATTGTACGAAAGTATAGCTAAATTTAACCTTAATTATCCAGATTTTTCCTACCATATATGTTATTTGCTTAAAAATTTTATAGTTGTATTTAGTGACATTGCATCTTGTTTTTAATATAATCTATCTTTATTCAAACCCTCTGTCCTTCATTATATATATATATATATACTACTTGTCACGGGCCATACCTCATCTTATAGGAGTATATTTATTTAAATCGCATAAATTGAAGTTAAGTAAAATAACTTACTTTAGAAATCATAACAAAGTCGCAGAACCCTTAAATATAAAATATCAACATATGTACGAGACTCTAATCCTGTTTCTTGTACTACAAAATAATAACCTTAATCTCAAAGTTTAGCTTCAAAAACTTTTCTCTATATCACGCTTACTCTTCAACGGTATCTTCAGTATCTGGAGGGTGATAGAGGGGATGAGATAAAATATCCTAATAAATAATATTATGAAATCACAATATAGTACATGCAATATACAGTTTTTTTTACATACAACAAAAACATATATCATATAATTTTTTTAAAAGATATATATACAAATCAGAAGACAAATGCACAAATCAGAAAACAGATTCACAAATGCTCCGTTGTATACTTCATCACTATTATGGAGGATCAATCAGTTACTATATATTATGCATAGGCACACATACTTATCATTGGTTTTTCATGTACCCGAGTACGAAATGGCATATATGAGTACCTTGAAATACTGCTACCCCTCGAAGATGGAATGGTTAGGGCACACAGATTAGACTATTTTCCCATACACTCGATCACGGAACGGTTATGTATGAGTACACACTTATCACTTCACCAATATACTCGAATACCGAACTGTATGTATGGCCAAATTGAAGTTTACCATAATGCAGGTGCTTTTAGAATAACTCATTTTCATAATGAGTGATGCACACATATCAAAATCACATTTTGAACACACAAAATAAAATAACACTTATATCGAAGTAAAACTTTAACAAATACTTACTTAACATATATGAAAGTATAAATTAAATATTTTTCAAAAATAAGTAAGCCATGATATCACAACATCTATTTGCACATTTTTATACTGAAAATATATAAAATACTTGAAAGTTACGTAGGCTAATGTATCCATAATATCCACTTACTCATTTATTTATATTGAAAATATATAAAATACTTCAAAACTACGTGAGCTAATGAAATCATAATACCCACTTACCTTAGGTCAACAGTTGTATTTCAAACCTTCCAATTTCCTTATGGAACATGAAATCTTAATTCTAGCAGAGTTTTGACTTATTTATGACATTTTTCTCTAAAAAATTAAGCAGAGTTTCAGGATGATTTTGGTTACTTTCTTGACTAAAAAATATTCAACACAATAATCAAAAACTAATCCTAAAAATCAAAGAGAAACTGAACTTCAAAACTTAAGAAAACAAAACTTAAGAAAAGACTTACCTTTTTAACTGTTAATAACCTCATTTTGACTGTGAGCCTTCTTCCTCTTCTCTTCCTCATCCTTTGCTCTCACAAATTTAGTAGAATTTCCCTAAAGTTTTTATCTAAAACCTCACAGTACTCGCACAAAATTATACACTTCGTATTCTTTCTTCTTCCCTCACCTTTATGCTTATCACTAATTTTCTCCCCTCCACAATGTCCCTTCCTCCACTCTTTCATCCCCTATTTATAAGAGTGGGGAGTCATAAGAGAAAGGTTGCTACTATCCTGCTATGCTACTTCATCTAATAGTTACCACCTTTTATATTGTTAGTTTATCTAAATGTTACCATCTTTTATAATGTTATTTCATTTAGAAGGTTATCACTTTTCACATACTGCTTTATCTAAGAGGTTACCATTTTTTACATGCCCCTTCATCTAAATGGTTCCATTTTTTTACATGTCACTTCATCTAAAAGTTATCACTTTTCATTATGCCAATTTATCTAAAAGGTTCTCACCTTTTTCCATGCATTTTCATCTTTATTCTACCTTCTTCATCTTTATCCATTATTTTTTCGTTAACTCTAAACTATATCCTTAACTTCATTATATATTTTCAAATACATATAAATGCTAAATTAAATATATCAAATAGAAAAAATTAACTCAGGGGTATTTTCAAGCTATCACACTACTATATCTCAAAGATTTTACTATGTCATTTTTTCAATATTTTCTTGTAACGATATTAATTGCTACCTATATAACATACTTCATTATGTATCATTTTAATTTATAAAGAACTATGCTAATGTATCAAAATATTTAGTCATTTATATTCACCATATAGAATACATAACATGTTTATATAATAGTTTAGTGTCCATTATATATATACATATGTATATGTGTATGTATATATAGATACAGTGGTTTATCATCTCTTATTTATTGTGCACCATATCTCGATAGATTTAGGAGAGTTTAGAGTTTGAGGAAGTGTACTAGAATTTTTTCGGTACAAAAAAAATTTTCAGGTTAGAGATAAAAATAAGATTGTACAAGCATGAGTTTTTGTTTTTCGGGTAAATTTATGGAATAATTAGCACACACAAGAATTAAATTAGGAAGATAATGTATATATCACAGTGATTAATATTTAATTCATTATAAAAAATTATATTAATGCAATTTTATAAAAGAACCCTAAGAAATCACTATGCAGGCTAGGCTCGTCTCGCTCCCTTAATCCATTATATGAAAACATGTAAGTTTTTTTAAATATGTAATATATTTTTAGAAAGTTATTAAAACATTATAACATATATATCTACGACCTTGAAGAAAAACCCTAAAAGATTATCCCACAGACTTGTTTCGTTTCCCTATTCCATTATGTGGAAATACATAAACATGTTGGTATATATTTAAGAGTATGAATTTCAATTGAAGATATTCAATTAAAAGTATGCTTATCTAAAATCCTTCTATTTTGTTGGAAATTCGTTGAAAAGATTATCGAAATCAGTGAAGAAGTGAATGTAGAAAGTTAAAATTCTCATTAAAAAATCCCTTATGAAAACACAATTTAAGTCCCTATGGATTAAAGTAACCAATTAATAAGTTTGGATCAATATAGAGGAGATTAATGGAGAAGATGAGCAATCATTAAAAGCATAAAAAAATGATGTACTATGGAGAACAACTCACTGTGGTGAACAATTGAGTGGAATCAGAATAGTTCTATAAAGAAGCTTCACTAAAAGCCTTCATGCCTAAGGTTGAGAAGAGGAAAATGGTTATTGAAGAATTCTGAGAAAGGCATATGAAACTTGGGAAGTTCAAGTAGGGTTTTATGCTCAATTTTGTATGCTGAGCTTTTTTGGTATAATATGTTAAACCACATAGTGGGTTTTGTATCGTTTGGTATAAGTCATATCCTGAGTTAAACTAAAATACAATAAATGAAATGAGTTAACTATATGGTAATTGTGCATCCATGGAATAATTATTAAAATTCATAATTGAAATTTTATGTACTTTAAGAGTTATTATATTTTATTAGACGACACTTATGGTGACCTATATGTTTATCTAATTTATTGATGCCATAAATTAATCATAATGACAAATAAAAAGTGTTTAGTCATAATGAATTAATTAGGTTGGTTAAAGTCCTATAAATAATTTAATACTAAGCCCATATGGGTCACATAAATAAAACTAAGAAAATTCTATTAGTTTGATGCGAGTAATTAATCTTAAAATAAATCAATAATGAAATTAAGTAATATTCAGGAAAAATATTTTATCGAGAGTAGTTATCTAAATATGTACACATATCTATATATTTGGAAATATATATCCCAAGTAGGGATAATATCTTAATTAAGCTTTAATAAACAATAACTTTTTAATTATATGAGGTATAATTTAAATAAAAATTCCTTACAACTAGACCGAAGATTTAATATCCCAGTTACGGATAGAAGGTATAATTAATTAAGAATTTAATTGTTCATTGAAGCCTTTTTAAAAATTAAAAGTACTAGTTTAAAATTTTATATCGTCGTTGTTATCTTAATTAAGTAAAATTAATTGTCACAATTTCTATAAGAGTATGCCTAAAATTTAATCTTAATTGTCTAGATTTTTCGAACCATATATTTCAATGAGGAGATTCTCAAACAACCCTAAACAAGCAAAATGTTAATTCATAACCTTGAGTTGAGTCTCCTATAAATATCACTCATTTTTCCCTATTTCTATACAAATTATTTCTCTCCATTAATCTTTATTTTGATTTCTCTCTACACATATTCAATACTTGTAAACATGGCGAGAGAAAGTAGGGGACGACAAAAGGTTGAGATGGTGAAGATGAACAACGAAAGCAATCTCCAAGTCACTTTCTCCAAGCATCGAGCCAAACTTTTCAAGAAGGTGAGTGAATTATGCACTATATCTGGGGCTGATATTCCTATAATCGTCTTCTCACTGAGTCGAAAAGTTTTGGCCATCCTAGTGTTGAGGCTCATCGAAACACTAGTGTTCGTGAGCTCAACATGTAGCTCACTCAGGTTATTTTTATTTCTTTCCTTTTTAATATAAATTTTTCAATACAAATAGTTTATATTAATTATACTACATATACAGGTTTTAAACCAACTCGAAACTGAGAAGAAGCGAAGCAAGGAGCTCAATTAGATGAAAAAAGAAAATGAGAACTAGTGTTGGTGGATGGCTCCCAATGAGGATCAAAGCTTGGCATAACTTTGACAATTGAAGTCCTCACTTGATGAGTTGAAGAAGAATGTGGTTAAGCATGTTGAAAAGACTGTGATTCATACCTCAAATAATCATCCTCATCTTTCTCATCTACATTGTGACATTCTAAATGCTAATTAAAGCATAAGGGTGCCAGATATAGAAATATATTATAAAATACAAAATATCAAAATACAAATAGAGCTACTTCTTTTACTATGTGAATGGACTCATCAGAGTGTGGAATAAGTCATGCACTCAAGGTTTGTGGATCCACGGGATCCTCATAGATTTCAAGGGGAGGTCAGTGATCGGTTCTTTACTATCTTCCTCATATGAAGGGGCATGGAAAGAGGTGAGTTCCTTATATTCAGTAAGAAAAATAATATTTAAATAACATCATAAGATTTTAAAATTGAATAATTATGTCATCAACACTTACCATCAGGGTTCACGTCAGGGTCTTTTCTTAATTTATAAAAATAATTTATTTATTAAAGAAAATATTAGATCCATTATGTCATAGTCACAACAAGTCAATTCAATCATGCTGATGATAGAGAAAACTAAATAAATCATGAAATGCTCAGATTTTCATGTCATGCTTCACAAAGCCGTTCTGACTTCCATCTACTGAAGACAGATATGGATTTCTGACTACCTATGTGGAATGACCAGATCAGATATATATCGGCAATTTGCTCATGGTACATTTCTGACTTGCCAAACTGTAACACAATATATGACCACGGTCGTGTCAACCACAGTGGTCTTATAAGATAGTTTATAGCCACGATAGTTTTTAGCCAAAGGTGCCCCTAACAGATAATTTGCATCACCATTCTCATCAGAGGGTACACCGTCATCCATAGAAAGCGGTTCTCTCACATCTTTCTAGACCAGATGAGGGACGAGGAAATAGACATCCCTCAGAGATAAAAAGCCTAACAAGACACTTGATGCATTATGCCTATCAATACAAATACATGTTTTTCATACAATTTCGTGCTTAATCTCTTTTTCGTATTTCAGAAAATTATCACCAAAATCATGTAATTTAAATCACATGCAAATCACCAAGTGTGTATATGATCTTATAACATGCTTTATCAAGTAAAATTTACTTCTGTTGAATAATTAAACATAGATCATGTAAATCATAAATTTCAAGCTTCATTGGCTCTAGAAATGCTCCTTAAGATGTTTAAAAGAAATACTAAATTCCTTACAAGAACCTTGAAATTTTCCTACACCTTTTTTCTTTTTTTCCTCTCTTTCTCTCTCTAGATCCCTCCCTCTCTCTCTACACTCTTGGAGGATGGAAGAATTAAATAGAAATGATGAGAAATATTGAAGAGAGGGGTTCCTATTTATAGAAAATGGAGACCGTTAGATTTACCAAGTGGTTAAATTTGGTAAGAAGAGAGAAAGTTGAATGAGAAAAAAGCGATGTGATGCAACATGACGATTGCGCAAAAAATAAAGGAAGAATCTCCCAACCGATGGTGGCACAATGCCAAAGACGACGACGGTGCACTGCCTCAATATCCAAGGGGCGGCAGCACACTGCCCAAGGCAGCAACGCACCTCCCCAAGTTGGTCGCACACTGCAGGCCTAGATTGCGAGCCCGCTGTCGTATCCTGTCATATGCTGGCCTATCTTGTCATGTGCAGGGCTAGCTTGCGCACGCGCAGGGCCTACAGCGTGCATGGCACTATGCGCATTCTTACTGTGCGTAGGCCCATGCTCGTAGGCCTACCGCGCAACCTATTGTGCTGATGGCACATGAACAGGGCGCATGGTGCCACGCCAATCTTCGCATGATGGGACATGCGTGCAGATCGGCCTCGCGCCTCACACGGACAAGATGTGCGCACAGTGTGATGCTGGCGTGGGCGGGTTTTTTCCTGCAGGATTTCACCCCTTTTTCCGTCTTTTCTCTTGACAATTTATTTTTTGAAAAAACTAAAATAAAATAAACAAAAAAAATAAATTCATAAAATATAATTTTCAAAATAAAATTAAAATACGAATTAAATTTGTGAAATGCGATATAAAATTATGAGATAATTTAAAGACTTCAAGTGGCCTTAAGGCTTGAATAAATAGGAGTTTCCAAATATAAATTAAGCGCGAAAGTTAGAGTGGTGTTACACACATCCTCCTCATTATCATCATCCTCATCATCCTTTTGTTTATGGGAAGTTGTTTTAGTGGGGTAGGTGTTCTATTTAAGACAAGGCCTGCTGGATTCAATTCTAGCATTAGTCCATTCAATAATCCAAACATGATGCCTCTAGGGTATCGTCGATTTTGCCAAACATTCTTTTAAGTGAAATTTTGTTATTTATTTAAAATAGCTTTTTAATTTTTGCTACACAGCAAATGCCTCAAGATTGGTCTTTAGATTATGTTTGGTTTTAGGGTTTTAGCTTCTAGTATGAGTAAGGATTTTGTTTAGAAAATAAGAGGCACCTTATTTTATGTTATTTGTTTAAGTATTTTGTAATTGTTCAATGATATTGCTTCTTGTTCTTAATATAATCTTTCTTCCTTTAAATCCTTTACGCTTGATCATATAAATATATATCTACTGTATCTTAAAGATTATACTATGCCATTTTTTCAATGTTGTGTTGTGACCTTATTAACTACTACCTATATAAAATATCTTAATATGTATCATTTTAATATATAATCAATTATGCGAATCTATCAAAATATATAGTTGTTTAAATTCACCAGACAAAATACAGAACACATTAATATGAGAATTTAGTCTCTATTATATATGTGTGTGTGTGTGTGAGAGAGAGAGACATCACAAGTGCTAATTAAGGCAAATGGGTGTCAGATACAAATTCAGAATAACGAGTGCATGATAAAATTTATGCAATGAAACAAAATCATTACAAATCCCTTACAAATACATATGAGTTCCAATACATATATATACTGAGGCTAGAAGTGGCTTCAAAATACAAAACAAAACATATTGGCCATTTTTTTCACTATACTATTGGACTCATCAGAGTGTAGGAATAGTTATGCACTCAGACTTGTAGATCTATGGGATCCTCATAGACTTCCAAGGGTAGGTCAGTCTACGGTTCTTCACTTTCTTCCTCATCTGGGGCGGCATGGAAAGAGTGATTCCATATACTCAATAAGGAAAACAATATTAAATTAACACTGTAAGATTTCACAAGTTAGTTATTTTATCTTACCATTTAACTTCCTCGCTTACCTATCTCACATTATGGAAAATCATTTATTTGTTAAGAAAATGATATGTTAATACAGACAATCAAACATACATCATGCAAGATAACAGAGAAAATTAAATAAATCATGAAATGCTCATATTTTTGTCTCATGCTTCGCGAAGTCATTACAACTTCCATATCTGAGGGCAGATACAAATTTCCAACTACGCAAGTGGAATGACCAAGTCAGATATAGATACAACAATTTGCTTAACCCCATTTCTAGCTGACCAAACTATAGTACGATCTATGACCATACTCGTACCAACCATAGTGCCTTAATAGATATCTATAGTCACGACATTACTTAGCCATGGATGACACCTATAGATAGTGTGATACCACTCTCGTCAGAGGGTACGCCATCATTCACTAGCAGTGGTCCTCTTACGTCTTTCCAGACCAGATAAAGGAGGGAACAACAGGTACCCTAAAGGGCAAGGGGAACAGATACTCCTCAGAGATAAAAATGCTAACAAGACACTTGATGCAATATGTATGTTAATACAGATACACTTCAGACCATACAGGCTTCATTTAATTTTTTATTTTTCTTTTTATTTTATACTTTTTACTTTTACTAATTAGATATTAGATTTATCACATGCAAATTCATCAAGTGTCTGCAATTCACATAACATGCTTGAAAACAAGAACAATTTGACTCATCTGAACACAGAGGCATACAAAATAGATAAAATCATAATTATATTAAAAATACTCCTTAAGACATCGAAAAAAATACTAGATTCCTTGCCGAAACTTTAATGTTTTATCCTTCACCATTTTCCTTTCTTTCTCTTCTTCTCCCACTAGACTACTCTCTTTTTCTCTCTCTCTAAACCTTTGAAAAATGGAAGAATAGAAGTGTGAAAAGGAAAGAAAGAGGAAGGGCAATTTATAGAGTTTTAGAATTGTCGGATTCGTGCCAAATGGCAAAATCTAGTGAAGAGAGAGGAGAAAAAGATGCTCTACACAAAAAATGAGGGAGGAGGGCCTCCTCCATTGGCAGACGTGACACGCCACCCAAGGTAGCAACGGCATGCTGCCCGAGGTGGTAGTGCCTCGGCCACAAGCACAGGGCCTATCTGCACAAGCCTGCTATGCAGACGGCACATGCATAGTGTACGACGCCTGTCTGTAGATGAGGTGATGAGCGAACGACCCGCCTTCATGCGACAGGACACGTGCAGGTCCTGACACCGCATCGTGTGTGCGAAAGGGACGTGCGCATTATGCGCACATCCTGTGCATGCTTGCGAAGGGAACGTGCGTGTTATGTGCACATCCCGTGCGTGTGTGCGGAGGGAATGTGTGTACGTGCGGATGGGACATGTGTGTTGTGCGCACGTCCTACGGCCACTGTGCTCACATGCACGCACCACGGTGCCCAGCACCCGCATGGGCAACCTAACTTGCTGTGGGATTTTCTTCCTGATTCGCCGTTTTCTAATTTTTTTCTCAATTTTCCCATTTATTTTAAATGCATTAGAATAAAATTATTTAAAATAAAATAAAAATTAAATAAATTAAAATCAACCAAAATTATGAATTAAGATAAATATCAAGCAGCATAAATTAATTAAGTTTAATGCAGCCAAAAGCCTGAATAAATAGGATTTTCAAATCATTGTAGTACAGTGATCGGGGGAGTGTTACAGTATGTATACATATATATATATATATACAGTGGTCTGTCATCTCTTATTTATTATGTATTATACCTTAAGATATTTAGGAGAGTTTAGAACTTGAGGTAAGCGTATAAGAATTTTTTTTGGTATGACAAACTTTCAAGTCAGAGATAAATACAAAATTGCACAAGCATGAACTTTTAGAGAAAAAGAGAGAATGAAATTCTTGTATTTTTATTAACAGACGTTGCTCTTCACAATAACACTTGACTTTGTATATATAGGCTAAGGAAAACAAAGCTATTATAGAAACAATAACAAGACTATTACAAGGATAAAAGAAAATATCTTCAAAAAATAAACACTAAGAAATCAACAAAATAATCTTATATGATTTAGTCAACTGAATAATCATTTTTTATTAGAATAATCTTCCATGATTTAGTCAACTGAATAATCTTTTCTGATTAGATTACCATCTTGGGCTGAAGTTGTTGCACTTTGACATCTGTTATCTCCTGATATATATCCTCTAATAAAGTTGTTGTTGTGAGTAAATTCATCCTTATCACTCCATTTATTCACATTTTGGTTGCTGGTACATGTCTTTACTATGTTATATCCCCCCGCAAACTAAGTTAGGGTTGGAGGCAAAGTTTGTTGTAAAAGGAATGAAGGACAACCTTTGACAAAGGTTTAGGAAAGATGTCAGCAACTTGTTTATCAATGGAAACATGTCAGGTGACTAGAAATCCAAGTGCAACGTGTTCACGCACAAAATGATAGTCTAACTCTACATGCTTACTCCGAGTATGAAATAAAGGGTTAACTATCATGTACAGAACACTAAGATTCTCATAGTAGAGTGTAGGTGGAGAAGGGAGTGTAATACGAAGATCCTTAAGAATGTAAGTCAACTAAGTAATCTTTGCAGTAGTGTTAGCCATGGCACAATACTCGACTTTGATACTAGAGAGTGAGATCATATGCTACTTCTTGGTGCACCATGAAATCGTATTAGTTCTAAGAAAGATGCAGTAGCTAGTAGAGGAACGCCTTGTGGTGGGACACCCAACTCAATTAGCATATGAAAAAGCACAAAAATTAAGAGTAGTATATGAAGAAAGATGTAAACCAATATCAATTTTGCCTTTCACATATCGAAGTATATGTCAAACCATCTTTAAATGAACAAGTGTAGAGGCATGCATGAATTGTGAAGCATAGTTAACACTATAATAGATCTGGTCAAGTGAGTGTAAGATATTGAAGTGCACTGACAATGCCTCAATAGTGACAGAGTCATCAAGGAGAATGTCATTTGATGGTCGTTTAAATTTTATTTCTAGTGATGTATTCATAGGCTCACAATCAAACATTGGATCGTTCAAGGATAGTGAGAACATAGTGAGATTGGGATAAATGAAGTCTAGTGGATGTTTGTGTAGTTTCAGTGCCAAGAAAATGATGAATCGCTCTTAAATCTTTCATAGAAAATTCATTGCTTAGAAGTATGTCATCTACATAAAGAAGCAAAATAAGTGAGCCATGATTAGAATGAAAAATAAATAAAGATGGATTAGGTAGGCTACAAAAAAAACCATACTTAAGGAGGAAAATATTGAATCTACTAAACCAAGCATAAGTGCCTGTTTGAGTCCATATAGAGAATGTTGAAGCTTACAAACATAATTTGGGTATCTAGAGTCTCCCATATAAGGTGGTTGTTGCATGTATATGTCTTTAGAGATATTACCATGCAAGAATGCATTCTTGACATCTGGTTGTTGGATTGGTCAATGTTTCACAAGTGCAACAGATAATATCATATGAATTGTACTTGGTTTTATAACTAGAGTGAATGTTTCAGTGTAATCTACGCCATTAATCTCATGATACCCTTTGGCCACGAGTCGGGCCTTTATCTAGTCTAAAGTGCCATCTGATTTAAGTTTGGACTTGAAGACCCATTTGGAACTAATAATATGTCTTGTGTGCGAGGAACTAATCTCCATGTCTGATTTTGATGTAAGACAGCTAGTTCTTCTTGTATTGCTGCCTTTCAACCTGGATGTGATAAGGCTGATTTAATGGTTTGTAGTTCATGAGGAATGGTGGTTGATGAAGTAACAACTAATGCATATTTTGAATTTGACTTAACAATCCCAAGTTTGAAGCGAGTAACCATAGGATGCATTATTGATTATTGTTGGGGTTGTGATGATTGACATGTTTGGGATGACCCAAGTACAAGCATGGATTGAGTGGGTAGTAAAACTTCTTATTGCAATATGGGAGCTGACTCTGATGTAAGAGTTGGTGTGGACGACATAGATTGAACATGAGAATTTTGGGTTTTGCTAATAGGTAGGATTGGTGACATAGCATTTGTTGGACACATAGCTAGCATTGAGGAGGAAGTATGCATAATAACCAATGGTAGAGGACTTAAGCATGGTGGTTCACTTGGTTGTGACGAAGGACCTGTATTAGGAGTAGAGTCAATATGTGGTAACCATGAGTCAAAAATACTAACAACATGTGAAGTAGTCGAAGAAACAGGAGCTGGTTTAAATAGAAAAGAATTCTCATCGAAAACAACATGACAAGAAATAAGAAATTTTTTACAAGGAGGATGAAAACATTTGTATCCTTTATATTTTTTACTATACCCTACAAAAACACATAAGGCAGATTTAGGAGTAAATTTATGACTTCGTGTGTCAGTGTAAGGAAAGCATTTAGAGCCAAAAGTACAAAGTGATTAATAATCAAGGTGACTACCATGTAGAATAAAATATGGAGTGTCGAATTTAAGAGACGATAATAGGAACCGGTTGATGAGAAAAATTATTGTAGTAATGGCTTCTTCCCATAAAAAAATTAGAGCATTGTTATGTAGCAACATAGTCATACCTAGTTCATGAATAATTCGATGACGTCTTTCAACCATACCTATTTGTTTTGGAGTATATGGATAAGAGATTTGATGAATGATACCTGTTGAGAAAAAGTGAGATGATAGTTTTGAGTTGACAAACTCACCTCCACCACTTGAGTGGAAAATTTTTATCTTTTTATTAAACTGCTCAAACATTAAGTAAGCTGCAAAAAAATCTGATTTATGTTTCAATGGAATGATCCAAGTATATTTTAAAAAATCATTTACCAAACAAGCATAAAAGTGGAAATTTTCAATAGATAAAATAGGAGCTGTTCCACATAAATAACAATGAATTTTTTCAAAAATACCAAAACTAGAATGTTTAGAACGAGAAAAAGGTAATTTACTAAGGTTCACTAATTGATAACTATCACATAAATGTAAAGTTCTTGTAAGGCCAAAAACTTCAATCAATCCTTTATTTTTTAATAATTGTAGGGCTGAAAATTAAGGATGTCATAAGTGTTGATGCCAAACATCCGTTATGCCATATTTAAATCGATTGGAAAAGTGTACTTCTAGCGTGTTAGATAGGACATATAGGTCACTTTTCTGTCTCCCTGTTATCACTGATTTCCCTGTGTTCTAATCCTTAACACAAAAACCAACATTAGAAAATTCACAAACAATAGGAAATTGTGTGGTTAGTTGACTTACAGAGAGCATATTTCTTTTTAAATCAGGAACTAAAAGAACATCCTTGAGAGGTAAAGTTTTATTTTTTTGCTTGACAAATGAATCACCAATATCAGTTATAGATAAAGAAGAGCTATCTCCAATTATAATACAGTTAGGTCCAAAATAATCACGAATATTAGTTAACATACTTAATTCACCTATCATATGATTTGAGGCTCCAATGTCTGAAGTCCACTTAGTTTCAACAACAGAGTTGTCCAAAGTGAGAGCTGCAAGGGCTTGTGGAATATTGTTATTATGAGCTATTCGTTTTGGCACCCACCAATAAATTTTTGCAATGTAACTTGCTTTCCCACAGTATTGACATGTTTCATCTTGATATAAGTCTCGTTTAGCTGAAGTCATATGCCTCTCACCTGGTGGTAGAGGACGTCGTTGTTGTGCATTAGATGTAAATTCGTTTACGTGTCCTCAATTTTGATTTCTAGATTGTTGCACTTGAAACCCACAGCCTAAAGATGTGAAAGTGTTGCTGCAATTTCTTGAAGATGTATTATGAGATTATTTTTGTTGCTGACCATATAATGCTATATGAGGAGTGGGTTGAAAGATCGACATGTCTGATCGATTAGAAAACCAATTACATCATTGATCAAAATTTTGAAGTTGTGAGACTAGTTCAGAGGATGAAGGTCTTGAGGGTTTTAGCATTGTAGTTGTAAAAGTTTCATATCGTGGTCTAAGACTGGTGAGAAGACAAAATACTTTTTCTTTATCAGAAATAAGTTTTTTAATGGCTATTAGATTATCACATAAACCTTTGAAAATACAAAGGTGGTCTCCAATGGCTTTATCATCTTCTTTGCAAAGATACGTCAATTGTTGATGTAGTGTGAACTCATGTTCTTATAAGTCTTGTGCATAAGCATTTTTTAACGCCTCAAAAACAACATGAACTGTAACACCTTGCCCATCGTAGTGCTAAATTAATTTTAAAAACCCTATTTATTCGGGTCTTTAGGCTGCATTGAATCAATTTAATTTACTCCGCATATTGTTTATCGTAAAACATGAATCTTGCTTATTTCTTTATTATTTTGATTTTATTTAATATTATTTTATTTTAATTTAATTGCATTTACACTATTTATTTTATTTTAGTAAAAAAATTGGAAAATTCAGAAAAAAATGGCGAAACAGGAAAAAAAAAACTCTTGAAGGAAAAATCATGCGGGGAAGAAAGCTGCCCATGCGAGATGCCTGTGCACTGTGTGCGCATGCACAGTAAGCGTGGGACGTACGCACAATGTGCACGTCCCATCCATGCTCACAGCACGAGGTCAGACCCTCCACGCATCCTATCGCGCACAGGCGGGGACGCGTCTGCGCATCACCTCGTGTGTAAGCAAGCAATCCGTGTGTCACCTCGCGCGTGGATAGGCTCCTATGTGCCTAGGGCCTGCATGCAGTAGGCTCACGTGTGCGGCTAGGCCCTAGGCGTGCGGCAGGTGGCCTGTGGGCTAGCCTGTAGCACGTCAGGCAGGCCACTGCCACCTTAGGTAGTGCACCATCATTGCCTCAGCGACGAGTCACCGGCAGCGGCAGAGGAGGCCTTCTTATCTTGCTTTTTGTGTCGAGCATCTTATTCCTCTCTCTTCATCGGATTCTGCCACTTGGCGTGAATCCAACTATTCCAAATTTCTATAAATAGGTCTTCCCTTCCCACTCTTCCTCACACTTCCATTCTTCTATTTTCTAATACTTAGAGAGAGAAAGAGAGAGAGAAGGAGGAAATATCGAAGTTTCGATAAGGAATTTAGTATTTCTTTCGACGTCTTAAGGATTATTTTTAGATAAAGAAAAATTATTAAATTTTGATAATTATGACTTTGCTTGTTTTGCATGCTTGTGTGTTTGTAGGTCTTATAAGCTGGAATGTTCTTATCTTTAAGCATACTATGTGATTTATAGTCACTTGATATCGTACATGTAACAAAATTAATATGAACTTGGTATTGTTATCTGGAAAGATAAAAGAAACAAAAAAAAAGAAAAAGTACAATGAAGCATGAATGGTCCAAAGTATATATCTGAACTGATATACATAATGCATCAAGTGTCTCATTAGGCTTTTTATCTCTCAGGAGTATATGTTCCCCTAACCCCATCTAGGGTATCTGTGTCCCCCTCCCTCATCTGGACTGGAAAGATGTAAGAGGACCGCTCCCTGTGGATGCTGGCGTACCCTCTGACGAGAGTGGTGATGCGAATATCTATTAAGGGTCACCTTTAGCTAAGTACTGTCGTGATTATAGATATCTGATAGGACCACTATAGTTGGTACAACCGTGCTCGTAGATTGTACCATGGTTTGGCCAGTCGGAATTGTGCTTGAGTAAATTGTTGTTATCTGTATCTAATCTGGTTATTCCACATGGGTAGCTAGAAATCTGTATATGCTTTTAGAGATGGAAGTTGTAACGACTTCGCGAAGCATGACATAAAAATCTGAACATTTCATAATTTATTTAATTTTCTCTATTATCTGGTTTGATGTGTGTCTATTTTGATTATGTTAACGTACTGTTTTCTTCATAAATAGATTATTTTCATAATGTAAGATAGGTCTACGAAGTAGCCAAATGGTAAGTATTTTTGTTAAAATAATTTACCTTTAAAACCTTATGATGTTATTTAAATACTGTTTTCCTTACTGAGTATATAAAACTCTCATTCCATGCCCCCCATGTGAGGAAGAACATGAGAAACCACAGGTTGATCGATCTCTAGAAATCTATGAGGATCCCCTGGATCCACAAAACTTGAGTGCATGACAGTTCCTGCACTCTTATGAGTCCAATAGCCTAGTGAAAGAAGTCACATTCTTTTGTCTTTTGATTTTGTAATTATAGTCACTTCTGCCTTCAGTTATATGTATATAATTGGAACTCACATATTGTAACACCCCGCCTATTACTGTGCTAAAATGATTAGAAACTCTATTTATTTGAGCTTTTGGCCACCTTAAAATTAAATTAATTTACGCTGTTTAATATTTCTTGAAATTCGTGATTTTTATCTTTTTTTATTTTTTTATTTTTTTTATTTTTTTTTTATTTTAGAGAAAAAATTTAGAAAAAAATCAAAAAATAGCAAAACGGGAGAAAACCTGCTCGCGGGAAAAATCCCGCGAGAAAACAGTTTCCCCACACAGGGGTTAAGCATTGTGTGCGCGCGCATGCTCACACAGTGGTCGTGGGGCACGGGCACTGTGCGCACACCACGTCTACACGCACACATGCATGGGACGTGCGAACAACCCACATGTCCCCTTCACGTGCACGGCGCAGGGTTAGGACCTACGCGCGCGTCTTGTCGCGCGCAGGTGCGCCGTCCGCGCAATAGGCCTGCGTGGACAGCCCTGTACACTTGGAGCCTGTGCGCGCAGCGCCCAATACTCCTAGGCGCTGGGCAAGCGCAGGCTAGCCCCTTCATGTGTGCAGCAGGCCTGTGCGCCAGCAAGGCACTGCCACCTGGGGCAGTGCACTGCTGCTGCTTTGGGTGGCGCGCCGTCATCGCTGGTAGAGGAAATTTTTCTCCCTCATTTTTCGTGTCAAAAATCTTTTCTCCTTTCTCTTCACTGGATTTTGTCACTTGACACGAATCCAACAATTCTGAAATTCTATAAATTTTCCATCCCCTTCCCTTCCTCTCCACACTTCTATTTCTTCCATTTTTTAAAGGCTTAGAGAGAGAGAGACAGTAAATTAGTGAGAGATGAAGAGAAAGAAAGGGGAAACAGTGAAGAATAAAATATTAAGGTTTTGGTAAGGAATTCCAAATGAAGTAAATTTTACTAGATAAAGCATGTTATAAGATCATATAGGCACTTGGTGATTTACATGTGATTTAAATGATATGATTCTTGTGATAAATTTCTGAACTACGAAAAGAAAATTAAGTATAAAATAGTATAAAAAACATGTATCTGTATTAACATGCATAATGCATCAAGTGTCTCGTTTGGTTTTTTATCTTTGAGGGGATTCTGTTTCCCCCTCCTCTATTTGGTCTAGAAAGATGTGAGAGGACTGCTCCCTTTGGATAACGGCATATCCTCTGACAAGAGTGGTGACGCGAATTATCTGTTAGAGATCACCTTTGACTAAGTACTACCGTGGCCATAGACTATCTGATAGGACCATTGTGGTTAGCACGACTGTGATCATAGATCGTGTCATGGTTTGGCAAGCTGAAAATGTGTCGTGAGCAAATTACCGATATATACATGATCTGGTCATTCCACATGGGTAGTCAGAAATTTGTATCTGTCCTCAATAGATGAAAATCAGAATGACTTCGCGGAGGATGACACAAAAATCTGAGTATTTCATGATTTATTTGATTTTCTTTATTATCAGCGTGATTGATTATTGTGACTATGATATAATAGATCTGATGTTTTCTTTAATCAATAAATTATTTTCATAAATTAAGAAAGGACTCTGATGTGACTCCTGATGGTAAATATTGATAACATAATTATTCACTTTTAAAATCTTGCGATGTTATTTAAATACTATTTTCTTTATTGAGTATATAGAACTCACCCCTTTTCATACCCACCAAGATGAGGAAGATAATGAGGAACCAATTCTTGACCTACCCCTTGAAGTTTATGAGGATCCTATGAATCCATAAATCTTGCGTGCATGACTTGTCCCGCACTCTGATAAGTCCATCCACACAGTGAAAGAAGTGGCCTTTTTCGAATTTTGATATTTTGTATTTTGTTGCCACTTTTGGCCTCAGTTATACATGTGTAATTAGAACTAATATATATTTTGGTAAGGGATTTGTAATAATTTGCTCTGCTACATATATTTATTTTTCATGCACTCGTAATCTGTTTTTGTATCTGGCACTCTTATGCCTTAATTAGCATTTGGGATGTCATAGATTGTATCAGAGCAGTTACGCAGACCAAATCCCTTATAACTGAGGTTGTAAGTAGAAAAACCCTTAGGATATCTAGGAAAATAAGTAATCTTTTCCAAAACTAGACCATCAACTCGTGTCTTCTTTTTCTTTTGTAATAATGATACGAGGGAGACCTTTTGTGGAACGTATCAAAAGACTTGAGGCCTAGGATCATCCGACCAGGGCTGAGTTTACCGAACTCTTCCGAGCTATCTAAGGATTGACTGTAGCCGTAGGATAGAACTAAGGCAACGCTTGTTAACACCCTGCCCCAGAATACTGACCAGCCAAAAGGTCTATCTCTCACAATGTACAAGAGTTTACAAAGCTTAATCCACCACACTTCGAAGGTGACCCTAACCTTTTAGTAGCTAAAGCCTGGATCCTGCAGATAGAAAGCTTTTCTCTATCCTAAACCTAATAGAGGATAGAAAGTCCCCCTAGTAGCCTTTATGCTAACCGGTGAAGTAGAACACTTGTGGCAACTCAAAAAGGAAGTTTTATCTACCCCTAGCACTTGGGAAGTTTTCATGGACGCGTTCTTTGATAACATTTTCTCAGCCTATGCTCGAGAGAAGAAGGAGGAGGAATTTTAGGACTTCCGCTAAGAAAATCTGATGGTTGTCCAATATGTAGTCTGATTTGTCCAACTGTTTAGGTTTGCCCCTCTAATGTCACTTGCCGAAAGTCATAAAGATAAGAAGTTTCTAAAAGGCCTTCGTGCCAATATCTACGATCGGGTTGTGATGCTAATACCCAGCTTGTATGCCGAGGTGCTATAACATGCCCAGTTGGCTGAAGACCGTATCTCAGCCAAGCACCAATGCATTGCCTGATTCCGTACTGAACAACATCACCAACTCCAACAACCAAGAAGAAGACTGCCCGACCCAGCAAGTAGCCACCTCGATAAATGATCTCGAGTTGCTCCTCCCCCTGCTTTACTTCTACCTACTGGACAACCTACCCAACCATGTCAGCATTGTGGTCGCTCACATGGTGATCTATCCTGTCAGCATATTAATCATGCCTTCTATTGGTGCGGAAGCACCCAACACCTTATAAAGGACTACCCTCAGTGGCCGAAGAACGTGGCCAGACTTGTAGCCCAGGGTCGTGTGTATCACCTTAATGAACTCAGTGCCCTCCCTACTTCTGTCTTTATCCAGGGTATGTTTTCTATCTATGATACTTCTGCCAGAGCTCTGATCGATACAGGTGTTACACACTTTTTTATCTCTTGTGCATTTGCTTGTAAATTAAATATTGGGCCTGAACCTTTAAGAGAAATACTAGCTGTAGAAATTCCCTCTAGATTACTAGAAGCTCATTGTGTGTATAAAAATTGTAAAATAAAAGCTTCAAAAATAGAAATATTTATAGATCTAATACTTTTAGATTTCTTAGGATTCGACATTATTTTAGGAATGGATTGGTTAGAGAAATATAAGGCAATTATTAATTGTGAAAGTAAAGTTGTAACCTTGCGATCTCCGAAAATGAAATAAAAATCTACTTTTGTTATTCTCTAACAATTGAATAAATAGGAATATGGATACTTATCATGCTGTGTATTCTATTCCTACTGTTTGCAACTTTTTAGAAGCTTTTCTAGAAGAACTACTCGGTCTACCTCCACTATAGGAGATATAATTTTTTATCGACTTACTTCCTAGAACTCAACCAATCTTAAAACCTGCCTATCACATGAGTCGTACTGAACTCGTAGACTGAAAAATAAGCTTTCTAAACTCCTTGGTCAGAAATTTATCTACACTAGTCATTCCCCTTGGGGCGCTCCAATGTTATTTGTGAAAAAGAAGGGGAGCTCCCTCATACTATGCATAGACTACTGAGAACTCAACTGGCTAACAATAAAGAGGAAGTATCCTCTACCTCATATCGACGATCTTTTTGACCAGTTGCAAGGAGTCACGGTCTTCTCCAAGATCGACCTCAGATCGAGGTTCAGCCAATTGAGAGTCAAGGAAAAAAATATTCCAAAGACTGCTTTTCGGTGTCAATACGGCTAGTATGGGTTCAAAATTATGTCATTTGGGTTAACTAATGTCCTTACTGCCTTCATGAATCTTATGAATAGAGTTTTCCACCATGCGCTGGATCAGTACATCATCGTATTCATAGATGACATCCTAGTGTACTCTAAGACCCAGAGGAATATGCAGTCCACCTATCTGAAATATTGGGGACACTTCGTTGGAATCAACTGTTTGTTAAGCTTAAAAAATGCTCCTTTTGATTGGATCGAGTCTCCTTTCTTGGTTATGTGATTTTGAGTGAAGGAGTTTTCGTGGATCTGGAAAAGGTTGAAATAGTGATTAATTGAAACCCACCCACCAACATAGTTGAGGTATGTAGTTTTCTTAGCTTGGTAGGTGACTACTGACGATTCATCGATAGATTTTCTAAGATTGCTGCTATGTTGACCCATCTCACTAGGAGGGCGTACCTTTTATTTGGGATTACAAATGTGGTGAAAGCTTTATGAAATTAAAGTATCGTCTTACCTCTACTATGGTGTTGATCCTCCCTAACAATTCTGGAAGATTCCAAGTCTACTGCGATGCATCTCATATTGGTTTGGGATGTATTTTGATGCAGTATTATAGAGTGGTCGCTTATGGATCAAGACAATTGAAGCCTCATGAATGAAACTACCCTACTCATGATCTGGAGTTGACGGCCATAATCGTTTCCTTGAAGATAGGGTGTCATTACCTGTTTGGTCAGACCTTTGAAATTTACACTGACCATAATAGTTTAAACTACATTTTCTTGTAGAGAGATTTGAACATGAAACATTGACATTGGATGGACCTCCTAAAGGACTACGACTATAAGATCATCTACCATCTCGATAGGAGGAATATAGTCGCAGATGCGCTGAGCCAGAAGGAGTCCACTGTGTTGGCCTAAACCATGGCCTCTGGTCGGAAATTAGTTGATGCTATGCAAGCACTTTGCCTCAATCACTATGGCGATGGTGCCTATCTCGCTCAAATCCAAGCTTTGCCTAATATTTTTTATGAAGATTTAAGAAGCTTGGTCCACAAACTAGGAAATCACCAAAAATTTGAGTAAGTTCACTTCTGAGGAGTTTCCTAATTTCAGGCTTGCCAATGATGGGATGTGTAGATTTTAGGACCATAGTTTGGTCCCTGTCGCTGTTAGGACGGATGTTCTCAAGGCTGCCCTGCCTCTAAATTGTTTATCCACCCCAGAGTACCAACATGTACCAGGACCTGAAGTGCCAATACTGATGGCCGGGAATAAAAAAGGACATTATTGACTAGGTCTCCTAATGCCTTACTTGCCAACGAGTTAAGGCAGAACACTAGAGACCCTGCAGTTTGTTACATGGCCTCCTAATGTCGGAATGGAATTGAGAGCATATAATCATGGATTTTGTCACCGGTCTATCCAGGACCTGTTCTGGCCGTAATGCCATATGGGTCATCGTTGAGAGACTAACCAAGACCACCCACTTCTTACCTATCAGAACCATTGACTCCACCAGCAAATTAGCCCGTCTGTATGTCGATAAAATTGTTTGACTCCATGGCTTTCTCTTATCCATCATATCCGATCGAGATCCTTAATTCACCTCCCACTTCTGGGACAACTTCCAAGAAGTGCTTGGGCCTAGATTGTACTTCAACTTATCATCTCCAGACTGATGGTAAGTCTAAACGCACTATCTAGACGTTAGAAGACATATTGTGTGCTTGCGTCCTCAACTTTGGCGATAACTGGCATGAGTATCTTCTCCTATATGAATTTACTTATAATAACAATTATTATTCTACGATCGGCATGACTCCGTATGAAGCCCTGTATGGTAGGCCCTACTATTCTCCCACTTGTTGGAGCGAAGTTAGAAATTAGTGTCGTTTGGGACGTGACTTCATTAAGGAGACTATTGAGAAAGTTGTTATCATCCATAGAAACTTGGCCACCACTCAGAGTTACCAAAAGAGTTATGTTGATAATCATAGAAGACCTTTGGAATTCGTCATTGGTGACCAAGTCTTCCTCAAGATTTTTTCCTATAAGGGAAAAATGCGATTCAGAAAAAGAGGAAAGTTGAGCCCCCAATATGTGAGACCTTTTTAGATCGTGGAGTGTGTTGGACCCGTAGCATGCCACCTTGCTCTGTCCTGAGAGTTTATGGGTCTACATGATGTATTTTCATGTCTCCATGATTAAAAAGTACCACCTTTACCCTTCTCATATCATTCTTCATTATAAGACGCAGGTGCAAGCTGATATAACATACGAGGAACTCCCCGCAGAAATTCTCGATTGGACCGATAAGGGTTTATGCAACAAGAGGATCCCCATGGTGAAGGTCTAGTGGAAAGGATGTGTGCATAGTGCGTATGTCCTGTGCGGGCCGCACGCACACTCGTTGTGCGATGCCAACAGGGTGGGTTTTTCCCGCGGGTTTCTGCCTCTTTTTATGTCTTTTTCCCTTATAATTTATTTTTGTGAAATAAATATAGTCATAAAATATAATTTTCAGAGTGAAATTAAAAATACGAATTAAATTTACGAAATGCGATATAAAACTACAAGATAATTTAAAGAGTTCAAGTGGCCTTAAGGCCCAAATAAATTAGAGTTTCTCAATTACAAATTAAGCGCGAAGGTTAGCAGGGTGTTACACCATCCATATAGTGAAAGAAGTGGCCCTTTTTGTATTTTGATATTTTGCATTTTGTTGCCACTTCTAGCCTCAGTTATATATGGGTAATTTGAACTCATATATATTTTGGTAAGAGATTTGTAATAATTTGTTCCGCTGCATATATTTATTTATCATGTACTCGTAATTTATTTTTGTATCTGATACTCTTATTTTGTAAGTTGGGATGTCACAGATTTTGTGTAGTATATTTGGTTTGAACTGGATCTTCATTGGTAAGATGGCCAACAAGTTTTTGGCTCTCTATTAGGACTAAAGCTTGTTCTCTCTATAGTAGGTAATTTGATTGGATGAGTTTAAGTGTAATGAAATTTCCAACATTTAGGGATAGTGAGGTCATGATTGTCAGAGCTGTTATGCCTGGTGAACACAACCCGCTCTGGTACCAAGAGAAAATGAGTGAAGGAAATTCTTATATTTTTGTTAACAGATGTTGCTCTTTACAATAGCACGTGATTCTGTATATATAGGCCAAGAAAAACAAAGATATTGCAGAAAAAATAACAAGATTGTTACGAGGATAAAGAAAATGATCTTCAAAAAATAAACTGTAAGAAATCAGCAGAATAATCTTCCATGATTTAGTCAACTAAATAATAATTTTTATTAGAATAATCTTCCATTATTTAGTCAATTGAATAATCTTTTTTTATTAGATTACCATCTTTGGCTGAAGTTGTTGCACTTTGACATCTGTTGTAACACCCCAAAAACCCTTACGCTAAATTTGTAATGTGAACCCTTATTTATTTGGGCCCTAAGGCCGTTTAAACTCTTTAATATCTCTTATTTTTAATTTTCATATGAATATCATATTCTGTATTTTAAAATTTTGTATTTTATTTGATTGGATATTTCTTAAAATTAATTATCTTATTTTATCATAGGAAAAATTATATTATATTTATCATTAAAATAAATTTCAAGAAAAACAAAGAAAAAAACAGAAAATCCCGCGAGAACACCCGCGGGAAGGATCCCGCTCGTGCGGGCTCTGTATGTCGCAAGCGCATGCCACCCCCTTGGGCGTTGTAACCGCCTTCGGGCAGTGTGTCGCCGTCACTTGAGCGATGTGCCTTTGTCATTTGAGAGGTATGCCACCGTCACGTCATGTTGTCCATTCGTCAGTCACATCTGTTAGTTATCACATCACACCTTTCCTATTGACTTTCTCTCTCTAACCAGATTTTACCACTTGGCGCAAATCCAACGGTCCCTATTTTCTATAAATAAGGACACATCACACCTTTCCTATTGATTTTCTCTCTCTAACCAGATTTTACCACTTGGCGCAAATCCAACGGTCCCTATTTTCTATAAATAAGGACCCTCCCTTCACCATATCCTTATCACTTCTATTCCATTCTTCCATCCTCCAAGAACTTTAGAGAGAGAAGGAGTGATCTAGAAAGAGAGGGAAAGGAGAAGAAGAAGAAAGGCATAGGAAACATCAAAGTTTCGATAAAGAATTTAGTATTTACATGTAAACATCCTAAGGAGCATTTCTAGAGTAAAAATTAATGAGGTTTAAATTTATGATTTACATAGTTAAATTTTATGCCTAAACGAATAAATTTACGTAATAATGCATGTTTTATGATCATATATGAACTTATTAATTTACATATCTAATTTATATGATTTGATGCTCGAAACAAATGTTGATATCTAATTGATAGTGGAAAAATGATTAAACATGAAATGATGTATAGACATGAGAGATATGTATCGGTATTAGCATGCATAATGCATAAAGTGTTTCATTAGGCTTTTTATGTTTGAGAGGTTTATGTTTCTCCCCAATCTGGTCTAAAAAGACGTGAAATGATCACTCTTTGTGGATGACGATGTATCCTCTGATGACAGTGGTGACACGATATGATTGTAGGGTGAACTACAACTGTGGCCATAGCTAACATGTAAGATCATTATGGTTGGCATGACTATGGTCATAGATCGTGTCATGGTTTGGCAAGCCGTAAATGTGTTGTGTGTTTAACAAGCCGTAAATATACTGTTGGTTTGGCAAGCCGCAAATTGTTGTTATAAATGAAATGAATTGGTCAATCCATATAGGTAGTCGGGAATCCGTATTGCCTTCAGTAGTTGAAAGTCAGAATGACTTCATGAAGAATGACATGAAAAACAGTGCATACCATGATTTATTTAATTTTCTCTATTTTCAGCATAATATATTTGATTGATATGATATGATAGGTTTGATGACTTCTTTAATAAATTACATTATTTTTATAATTAAATAAAGGACCCTAATATGACTCTTGATGGTAAGTAATGATAATGCTTTTAATTATCTTTAAAATCTTATGATATTATTTAAATATCATTTTTTTACTGAGTATATAGAACTCACCCCTTTCCATGCCTCCCTCCAGATGAAGAAGATAATGAGGAATCGATCACTGACCTACCCCTTGAAGTCTTTGAGGATCTCGTGGATCCATAAACTTTTATGAGTGCATGACTTGTCTCGCACTCTGATGAGTCCTTTTACATAATGATAGAAGTGGCCCTTTTTATATTTTGATAGTTTGTATTTTGTTTCCACTTCTGGACTCAGTTATATATGTAATTGGGAACTCATATATTTTGTAAGGGATTTGTAATAAATTGCTCCGCTGCATGCATTTAACTATTATGCACTCGTAATCTATTTCTGTATCTAGCACCCTTATGCCTTAATTGGCATTTGAGATATCACATCTGTTATCTCCTGATATATCTCCACTAATAAAGTTACTGTTTTGAGTAAATTCATCCTTTTCACTCCATAATTTATGGGACACTTTATCACTTCATTTACTCACATTTTGGTTGCTGGTACATGTCTTTATTGTGTTAATACTTTTGTTCTTCGAGTAAATTTATGGAATAATTAGCATGCACAATAATTAAATTATGTAAAAAAACTTATATATTACAGTGATAAATATTAGATTCATTATAACAAAATTATATTAGTGCAACTTTAGAAAATAACCCTAAGAAATCACCATGCAGACTCATCTAGTTCCCTTAATCAACTATATGGAAACATATAAGCTCTTTAAGTACATAATGAATCTATTATTTTCAAAAAGTTATTAAGACATTATAATATATATATCTGCGACTTTAAAAAAAAAAATCCTAAAAGATTACCCTACAGATTCTTTTCGTTTCCTTTTTCCATTATATGGAAATACGTAAACTTGTTAGTATATATTTAAGAGAATATGAATTTCAATTGATGATATTTAATTAAAAGTGTGATTGTCTAAATCCTTCCATTTTCTTGGGCAGAGAAGGTTGTTGAAATCAATGAAGAAGTGAATCTAGAAATTTAGTTAGATAAACCAAAAATTCTCATGAAAAATCCCTTATGGAAACACATTTTAAGTCCCTATAAATTCAAATAACCAATCAATGAGTTTGGATCAATGAAGAGGAGATTATTAAAGAAGATGAGCTATCATCAAAAGCATCGAGAAAAACGACGTACTATAGAATACAACTCACTGTGGTGAAAGATTGAGCCGAATAGGAATAATTCCATAGAGAAGCTTCATTAAGAATATTTATGCCTTAGGTTGAGAAAAGGAAAATGGTTATTGTAGAATTATGAGAAAGGCATATGAAACTTGGTGAAATTCATGTAGGGTTTTCTGCTCAATTCTGTATACTGAGCTTCTTTCGTATAATATGTTAAACCATATGGTGGGTTTTGTAGTTTTCTCCTCTTAATTTTTATATTACTTTTATATCTCTTCTTAATATGTTAAACCTAAGGAGGGATTTATATGGTAAAATGGACATTTAAAATAAGTAAGGTGATAATTGTATGATATTCTGCGCTTTGGAATTTTTTTGTTCAAATTTTAATTTTTTTATATTTAATAAGTTAAACTTCATGGTAGTTTTGTAATTTTGCTATAATTTCACTACCAAGTTTATATTTTCTTTATTACTATGTTATTTTTCATGTGTGGAGAAACATGGAAAATATTTTCATTATCTTCTCAAATTTGATATATATACTAAGAATATATTAGTAATCATATACTCTTCTTTATCGGTATGTGTTATTCAAATTTTACTCATTTGTGGACAAATATTTACACTATTTTCATTTTCTCATTAAATTTGATATGCAAGAAAATGTGGTTGCTAAGAACTATTTCTAAGAAGCTTCCTCTCATATTGTTCTACGAGTAAAGATGATTTAGAAATGGGTAAATGTTGTATAAAAGTATAGACAATATTACCTTAATTTTGAAGATTTTTTTATGTATATTTTGATGAGGAGATTGTAAAGCATTCCAAACAAGTTACTAAAGTCTAAAAATTTAAATAGAAAATTATCTAAATTAAGTTATCTATTAGATAATATAAAATGATAATGTCTTGCCTGGTGACTCAAAATGAGTAAGTAATTAAAACTAAAAAATTTATATGAAAAATCAATCTAAATAAAGTTATATGTTAGATAGTGCAAAATGATAATGCCTAACTTGGTGACTCCAAATAAGTAAATAACTAAAACTAAAAAATGTATATAGAAAACTCATCTAATTCAAGCTATATGTTGGATAGTGCAAAATGATAATGACCAACTTGATGGCTCTAAATTAATAAATAATTAAAACTAAAAACTTTTTATAGAAAATTTATCTAACTCAAGCTATATGTTGGATAATGCAAAACGATAATGTCCAACCTGGTGACTCCAAATGGGTTAGTAGTCAAAACTAAGAAATTTATATAGAAAATTCATCTAAATCAGATACATATAAAGCGAAGTTCTAATTGTTTTTCTTACAATACAAAATAACAAAATCCTCGTTTGAATCCTCACTTATTTTGAGGCGGTCTCATTAGTATCTGAAAAGTAATAAGGGGTGAGATTCACAATCCCAATAAGTAGATATTATGAAATTATAGCTAAATACATGCAATATGTATGTATATTATCACCCACGTTGAAAACAAATACATCTTATATTTTTCAAAAATCAAATAAAAAATCTCTTGTACCAGATCACACAGCAGATATAGGACACATAGATCTTATATGGACCAGATTATTTAGCAGGTACAATGCACATATATATTAGATCACTCAGCAAATACAGTGCACACAGATCTCATATATACCATATCACATAACATGTATGTATTGTTGCATTGTACAATGAGTCTTACTTAACAAAATCAAATAAGCACTTTGTTTTAGATCAAATCACTTCAAAACATATTAGTGTTATCATGCCATAACATCCACTTACCTTAGGTCCTACACGATCAATTCGTGTCTCTTCACTCACTTTTTAGCCTCTACTTTAGCAGAGTCTTCCCTAATATTTTCCTCAATTCCTCTAGTAACCTGAGAAGAGTCTCCTTTTATAAATACCTCAATTTCCTATAAAACTTTCGTCAGCATCATCTCTTAGAATTATTACTAATTTGAACTTAAAAATGTAGCGCCCGGAAAGGAGGAGGAAAAAAAAAAAAAAAAAAAAAAAAAAAAAAAGGGGGGGGGGCCACGTCAGCAGCCACGTCAGCAGGCCGGTCAGCAGTCCCGGCCAACCGGGGCCTGCCACGTGGCAAGATCGCGTCACTCCGAAAGGAGCCACGTTGGCGATCCGCGTGGGTGCGATCCGACGGCCCAGATCAATCACGCGATCGGACGGCCCAGATTCAAACGCACGGACGGCCCAGATTCAATCAAAAACGAACGGCCCAGATTAAAACGAAACGAACGGCTGTGATCAAAAGGCAAGGGGTTATAAATAGAACCCCCACACCAGACCAAAAACCCTAGCTGCCAGCCGCTCGCCGGAGAAGACGAACCAGAGGCCGACCGCCGCCACCCGCCGCCACTCGCCGCCGCACCGGGGAAATTTCCGACCGCCGATCGAGGTAAATTTCATACCCCCGACTCGTTTTTCCCCACTGATTCCTCCTATGGCCAAATCGAAGCCGAAATCCCGGCCAAACGGCCGGAATACGCGGCCGAAGCCCAGCGGCGCCGCCGCGCCCCCTCTCGGTTTTTGCCTCCGACGAGGCCCTTCCCGGCCTCCATTCGATGCAATTTTTATATCACCGTGATCACCATTCTTTTCTCTACAGGTTGACCGAAGCCAAATCACCAAAACACGAACTTCGCCGGAGAGTCGCCGTACCCGAGAGCGCCGCCGCCGGTAAGCTCCGCTTTTCCGTGATTTTTTGGCCCCCCGAGGGCCCTAGGGTTGTTTTCTGACAAGGACCAATGCGAGTGTGGCCGAATTCGGCCAAAAACGGCCGAAAACAGTCAACCCGAGGCGACTCGCCGCCGCCAGCGGCAGCGCCGTCGCCGGAGCACGGCGGAGCCGCCGTGCCGGAGTTGCGATTTGGGCCGAAAGAGGCCCTGGGCCTAATTTGGATTTTTTTTGGAACACGTGCAGGTACTGTTAGCGTGTTTCAGTTCCTCGGGAAAAAATTCAGGGAAAATTAGGGACAGCCTGCAGGCGCACTGTGAATCGTATTCGGATCCCGAAAACAAGTAAGGACCCCTCACCCTATTTCCTATCACGGTATTAAAGTTCAAAATGATAAAACGGTATTTCTTGAATTAACGCATGTGTGAAATTGCTTAAGGTTGCTAATGGAGCCCGAGTCTAGTGTGATTGATGATTTACTGTTATTTGGCATGTTTTACACTGTTTTACAGCTTTAAATGCATTATGGGGTTTGATGTGTTCATTTTATAGTTTCGAATGCATATATTACTGTTTTATTAATTATGGGTTGAATGACTGGGATATTGATGCTATATGTTGTCTGTTCGGCATGAATTACGATTTGCTTGTTTAAATGTGAATTGATGATGCTTATTGAGGAAAAGGGAAATGAAACATTGTGTAGACTGATAATTGTATGATGGGGTCAGCCTGACTAGATATCCTGGGAGATGGTGGACGGACCGGGTCCGTAGGGAACCCTACCGGGATTGTGGTCTCACATGCCGGACGGGGTATGGAGATCTTATGGTTTTGGCGCCCATACCGGACGGGGTATGGGGACGGCCCGTTTCACCCTCATACCGGACGGGGTATTGAGGTTTATGGTTTTGGCGCCCATACCGGACGGGGTATGGGGACGGCCCGTTTCACCCTCATACCGGACGGGGTATTGAGGTTCATGGTTTTGGCGCCCATACCGGACGGGGTATGGGGACGGCCCTGGAAACTGATTATGAATGTTAAAGGTTAACGGGTAGCGGAACCCCTATGGACCCCCACGGATACTAGTAGGCTGGTAAATGAAAAAAAAGATATGTTGTACAATGATTGAATTACAAGATGCGTGATAAGTGTTATGTTTTACAGCTTAGATTATTCAATGATTATGATAATGTTATTGTTTTTCTCATATTGTTTTCATAAATTCCACCAAGGTAAGTGGATGGTAAAAGTTTTATTATTGATAAAAGGTTTTGTTGTTAATAAACGAGTTTATTGTAAATTATGCTCCATTGGTCTTTTTGTGTTTTTCTACCCACCTTTATCTCCGTGACGGTGAGATATCGTGATGTTCTTACTGGGCTAGTGTAGCTCACTCCTTAATTAACCATTTCAGATCAGGAAGACATGGTTCCCGAGCCCGTTCCGCAGGAGGACGACGAAGGGGATGCCTAGAGACTCTGTAGTCATACGCATAGTTTATTTTCGAGTTTTCTTTCTTAGTTAGTTTAACCTTTTATATTTTAAGTACGTTTGTTTGGTTTTTCGTGTAAGGGATGTTAACTGGAATTTTGATCTCGCTTCCGCATTCGATATATTTAAATACTCATTTCATTTTAATATTTTCCGGGGCTGTTACAGTTGGTATCAGAGCCGCGTTTCCTCGGACCCATCCCTTACACTATAGTCCTTTAAAGAAATACTCACCGATTGGTCGTTACTCAACCATTCCTTGTAAATGCAGGTACACAGAAATGAGGAGAGGAAGGCCCCCACTAAACCGAGCGGCCCAAGATAATTCGCTTCGGGAGGATTTGGACAGATTATATGAGATGGTGGAAGCTCTCGTAGCTGCTCAGGGAAGGCAAGAGGAGAGAAGGGAGTTACCCGGACCTCCTCCGCTAGCGCAGGTTGAGCCCCCGTTACAGCAGGCTGATCCCGAGCCACCCCGGCAGGAGCCTGTTCCTCCACAGTACCACCCGGCACCACAGCCGCGGTACGACCCGGTACCACAGCCACGGTACCAACAGGTACCGCCACAGCACATTCCAGTGCCCCCACCCCATCAGCAGGCGCCACCACAGGGTCCCCCAGTTCACCCTCAGCCGGCCCCAGTCCCTCTACCTCGGGACCCCGCTCCCTCCTTGATCGACCCTGGCTTCATAGAGAGGTACAGGAGACTGAACCCTTCTACTTTTTCGGGGGGATCCTCTTTTGAAGAGGCCCAATACTGGCTGGCGGAGACTGAGAGAGCCTTTGAGACCTTGGGAGTAATTCCTGAGCAGAGGGCTGCCATTGCCTCCTACATGCTGGTAGGGGAAGCAGTACGCTGGTGGGAGCTCAAGCGGGCCACCCTGCCTGTACCAGTTACTTGGGAGCAGTTCCTAGCGGCTTTCCATGCGGAGTATCTCCCTAAGCACATCCAACATTTAAAGGAAATTGAATTTGCTCAGTTGGTCCAGGGTAATATGACAGTGTCGGAGTATGCCCGCAAGTTCCTGGAGCTGGGCCGACATGCCCCGGAGACATTGTTGGATGAGGGCCGAAAGGCCAGGAAATTCCAGTGGGGTCTCCGCCCGGCGATCAGACAGCACTTGTTGGTGATGGAGCTCGAGACATATTCGGCAGTCCTGGCAAAGGCGCAGATCATAGAAAGGAGCTTCGACACCCGCCCTCAGCTAGCGGGAAGTTCCCGACCTTCAGCCCCGCTCCGCAGGCCAGCGCCTACCATGCCGGTCCAACCCAGCAAGAGACCCAGGCCTGCCGCTCAGGGCCCTCCTCAGGCTATGGGGGCAGCTCGTGAGAAGATCTGCCAGTACTGCGACAGGGATCATGGGGACCGACCCTGCTACCGCCTCAACAACACCTGTCGCATATGCGGCAGTGCCCAGCACTATGCGAGGGAGTGTCCTAGGAACCAGAATCAAGGGAGGCCTCCAATCCAGGGCAGAGTTTACAACCTTACCCAGAAGGATGCCGATGCAGACCCGGACGTGGTACATGGTAAACCCAAGAAGGAAGTTTGTATCCAAGAGATTCCAGTAGTCCGAGACTTTCCAGACGTATTTCTGGATGAACTGCCCGGTCTACCAGGGGACAGAGAGGTCGAGTTCACCATAGACTTACAGCCAGGAACCCAACCCATCTCGGTAGCTCCTTACCAAATGAGCCGCATCGAGATGGAAGAGCTAAGGAAACAAATCACTGAGCTACAAAACAGTGGCTTCATTAGACACAGCATTTCCCCATGGGGTGCCGGGGTTACTTTTGCAAAGAAAGGAGATGGAACGTTGAGACTGTGTATTGATTATAGAAGGATAAACAAGGTAACAATTAAAAACAAGTACCCTCTCCCCCAGATTGATGACCTTTTCGATCAGTTGCAGGGTGCACAGGTCTTTTCTAAAATAGATCTACGATCAGGTTACCATCAGGTAAAAGTGAGAGCAGAAGACATCCCCAAGACGGCATTCCGAACCAGGTACGGACATTATGAGTTCCTGGTTATGCCGTTTGGGCTAACCAACGCCCCGACCATCTTTATGGATCTAATGAACAGAATCTTCAGAGAGTTCTTGGATAAATTTGTCATCGTGTTCATCGATGATATCTTAGTCTACTCAAAAAGTAGAGAAGAACATGCTCACCATCTTGCCCAAGTCCTCCAGGTACTCAGGGAAAAGAAGTTGTATGCAAAGTTGAGCAAGTGTGGATTTTGCCTCGAGCAAACCGCCTTCCTAGGACATGTTATATCGAAGGAAGGGGTGTCGGTGAACCCCGAAAAGGTTGAAGCGGTACTTGGTTGGAAAAGGCTGACAACAGTTAAGGAAATTCGCAGTTTCCTAGGGATGGCGGGTTATTACCGCCGGTTCGTCGAAGGGTTCTCCAGTCTAGCGGCCCCTCTAACCCGACTCACAAAGAAGAATGCAAAGTTTGATTGGAATGAGAACTGCGAAAGGAGTTTTTCAGAATTGAAGAAGCGACTGACTACTGCACCCGTGCTGGCTCTACCGAGTGGATCAGGAGGGTATACAGTTTATAGTGATGCCTCCTATCTGGGCCTGGGTTGTGTCCTGATGCAGCATGGAAAGGTTATAGCATATGGGTCTAGACAGCTAAAGAATCATGAGAAGAACTATCCTACCCATGATTTGGAGCTTGCCGCAATCATACACGCCTTGAAAATCTGGCGCCATTATTTGTATGGAGAGACCTTTCAGATCTACACCGATCATAAGAGCTTGAAGCACATCTTCACTCAGAAGGATCTCAACATGCGTCAGAGAAGGTGGATGGAACTCCTCAAGGACTATGATTGTGACATCCTATACCATCCAGGTAAGGGCAACGTAGTAGCCGATGCCCTCAGTAGGAAGAGTGCAGGCACCCTAGCCCATCTGATGGTTTCGGAATGCAGGTCCATTGGGGCTACGCAGCAGGTTCGACTGCAAGATCTGAAGAGGGCCACATGTTTGAGCCACCTAGCAGTCCAACCCGAGTTAATCCAAAGAATAAAGGAAGCCCAGTCAATCGACCCCGCCCTAGTAAACCGCAAGAATGATGCAGAACAGGGAGTGAACTCAGAATTTCAGATCTCTGCCGACGGATTGATTCGTTTCAAGGACAGAATGTGTGTCCCAGACGACAATGAATTAAAAAGAGACATCATGACAGAGTCCCATAGTTCAAGGTTCGCCATGCATCCAGGAAGTACAAAAATGTACCAAACTATGCGACCCCGATTCTGGTGGAATGGGATGAAGAGAGATATAGCCGACTTTGTATCTAAGTGCTTGGTATGTCAGCAGGTCAAAGCAGAACATCAACGCCCAGGGGGGTTGCTTCAGCCTTTACCGATTCCAGAATGGAAGTGGGAACACATCACCATGGACTTCGTATCGGGACTACCCAAGGCACGATCGGGACACGATGCCATATGGGTAATTGTTGACCGACTCACTAAGTCTTCCCACTTCCTGGCCATCAGAATGACTGATTCGTTGGACAAGTTGGCAAGAATGTATGTCCGGGAAATAGTCAGACTGCATGGGGTCCCAGTAACAGTGGTATCCGACAGGGATCCCAGATTCACTTCTCGGTTTTGGAATAGTTTCCAGCAAGCCATGGGAACAAAGCTGTCCCTCAGTACTGCCTTCCACCCCCAAACCGATGGACAATCAGAGAGGACAATCCGTACGCTGGAGGATATGCTCCGAGCTTGTGTCCTTGACTCCGGAGGCCATTGGGACGACCATCTACCCCTGATAGAGTTTGCCTACAACAACAGTTACCAAGCAAGCATCGGCATGGCCCCATACGAGGCGCTATACGGGCGTCCGTGCAGGTCACCGATTTGTTGGGAGGAAGTGGGCGATAGAAGATTGTTTGGCCCGGATTTAGTGGAAGAAACCACGTCCAAGATAGTTAAGATCAAGAAGAACATCCAGACAGCTCAGAGTAGGCAAAAGAGCTATGCTGATACCCGGAGGAGAGACCTGACCTTTGAGAAAGGTGACCGGGTGTTTCTTAAAGTCACCCCCTTCAAGGGAATTAGTAGGTTCGGCAGAAGGGGAAAATTAAACCCCAGATACATTGGACCCTTTGAAATCTTAGACAAGATTGGTACCACTGCCTACAGACTTGCACTGCCCCCTGAGCTCTCCCAGGTTCACAATGTGTTTCATGTATCTATGCTGCGCAAGTACAACCCGGACCCTTCTCATGTCGTGGCTCATGAACCGCTCTCACTCCGAGAGGACTTGTCTTATGAAGAAGTACCAGTCAGTATCACGGACCGAGAAAGCAGAATACTCCGTAACCGGGAAATATCATTTGTAAAAGTCTTGTGGCAGAACCACACGCCTAGGGAGGCGACTTGGGAGCTGGAATCAGAATTTAGGGCCCAATATCCTCATCTGTTTGATCAAGAGTAATGAGGCAAATTTGGGGACCAAATTTCTTTATGGGGGGGAGAGTTGTAGCGCCCGGAAAGGAGGAGGAAAAAAAAAAAAAAAAAAAAAAAAAAAAGGGGGGGGGCCACGTCAGCAGCCACGTCAGCAGGCCGGTCAGCAGTCCCGGCCAACCGGGGCCTGCCACGTGGCAAGATCGCGTCACTCCGAAAGGAGCCACGTTGGCGATCCGCGTGGGTGCGATCCGACGGCCCAGATCAATCACGCGATCGGACGGCCCAGATTCAAACGCACGGACGGCCCAGATTCAATCAAAAACGAACGGCCCAGATTAAAACGAAACGAACGGCTGTGATCAAAAGGCAAGGGGTTATAAATAGAACCCCCACACCAGACCAAAAACCCTAGCTGCCAGCCGCTCGCCGGAGAAGACGAACCAGAGGCCGACCGCCGCCACCCGCCGCCACTCGCCGCCGCACCGGGGAAATTTCCGACCGCCGATCGAGGTAAATTTCATACCCCCGACTCGTTTTTCCCCACTGATTCCTCCTATGGCCAAATCGAAGCCGAAATCCCGGCCAAACGGCCGGAATACGCGGCCGAAGCCCAGCGGCGCCGCCGCGCCCCCTCTCGGTTTTTGCCTCCGACGAGGCCCTTCCCGGCCTCCATTCGATGCAATTTTTATATCACCGTGATCACCATTCTTTTCTCTACAGGTTGACCGAAGCCAAATCACCAAAACACGAACTTCGCCGGAGAGTCGCCGTACCCGAGAGCGCCGCCGCCGGTAAGCTCCGCTTTTCCGTGATTTTTTGGCCCCCCGAGGGCCCTAGGGTTGTTTTCTGACAAGGACCAATGCGAGTGTGGCCGAATTCGGCCAAAAACGGCCGAAAACAGTCAACCCGAGGCGACTCGCCGCCGCCAGCGGCAGCGCCGTCGCCGGAGCACGGCGGAGCCGCCGTGCCGGAGTTGCGATTTGGGCCGAAAGAGGCCCTGGGCCTAATTTGGATTTTTTTTGGAACACGTGCAGGTACTGTTAGCGTGTTTCAGTTCCTCGGGAAAAAATTCAGGGAAAATTAGGGACAGCCTGCAGGCGCACTGTGAATCGTATTCGGATCCCGAAAACAAGTAAGGACCCCTCACCCTATTTCCTATCACGGTATTAAAGTTCAAAATGATAAAACGGTATTTCTTGAATTAACGCATGTGTGAAATTGCTTAAGGTTGCTAATGGAGCCCGAGTCTAGTGTGATTGATGATTTACTGTTATTTGGCATGTTTTACACTGTTTTACAGCTTTAAATGCATTATGGGGTTTGATGTGTTCATTTTATAGTTTCGAATGCATATATTACTGTTTTATTAATTATGGGTTGAATGACTGGGATATTGATGCTATATGTTGTCTGTTCGGCATGAATTACGATTTGCTTGTTTAAATGTGAATTGATGATGCTTATTGAGGAAAAGGGAAATGAAACATTGTGTAGACTGATAATTGTATGATGGGGTCAGCCTGACTAGATATCCTGGGAGATGGTGGACGGACCGGGTCCGTAGGGAACCCTACCGGGATTGTGGTCTCACATGCCGGACGGGGTATGGAGATCTTATGGTTTTGGCGCCCATACCGGACGGGGTATGGGGACGGCCCGTTTCACCCTCATACCGGACGGGGTATTGAGGTTTATGGTTTTGGCGCCCATACCGGACGGGGTATGGGGACGGCCCGTTTCACCCTCATACCGGACGGGGTATTGAGGTTCATGGTTTTGGCGCCCATACCGGACGGGGTATGGGGACGGCCCTGGAAACTGATTATGAATGTTAAAGGTTAACGGGTAGCGGAACCCCTATGGACCCCCACGGATACTAGTAGGCTGGTAAATGAAAAAAAAGATATGTTGTACAATGATTGAATTACAAGATGCGTGATAAGTGTTATGTTTTACAGCTTAGATTATTCAATGATTATGATAATGTTATTGTTTTTCTCATATTGTTTTCATAAATTCCACCAAGGTAAGTGGATGGTAAAAGTTTTATTATTGATAAAAGGTTTTGTTGTTAATAAACGAGTTTATTGTAAATTATGCTCCATTGGTCTTTTTGTGTTTTTCTACCCACCTTTATCTCCGTGACGGTGAGATATCGTGATGTTCTTACTGGGCTAGTGTAGCTCACTCCTTAATTAACCATTTCAGATCAGGAAGACATGGTTCCCGAGCCCGTTCCGCAGGAGGACGACGAAGGGGATGCCTAGAGACTCTGTAGTCATACGCATAGTTTATTTTCGAGTTTTCTTTCTTAGTTAGTTTAACCTTTTATATTTTAAGTACGTTTGTTTGGTTTTTCGTGTAAGGGATGTTAACTGGAATTTTGATCTCGCTTCCGCATTCGATATATTTAAATACTCATTTCATTTTAATATTTTCCGGGGCTGTTACAAAAAATATCCATAACCATATGGAGAAATTATGCCCACGAAAAAAAAAACCTAAAACTTTGTACCTTGTTAGACATATTATCTTAACTCTGACAAGATTTTGACTTAATTCCTAAGCTTTTTCTCTCTCAAAAATCAAGGAGATTCCCAAGATGGTTTTGGCTCATCTCTTGACTTAAAAATCATTACAATGTTACTCTAAAATCTTCTTAAAATGTGAACTAAAATTGAATACAAAAACTAAAAAAAGGCCTACCTAAGCTCCTCGGATGTGACCTTTTTCTTGGTCATGACTTACCTCCTCTTTCCTTCCTTTTTCTTCCTTCTTCATTTCCCTCATAATTCAACAAGAGTTGCCCCTTAATTTCCTCAGAAAATTCACACAACTCACGAGTCACACACTTTCTTATCCTCCCTCACGCTTTTGGGTTCTCTTATCTCTTTCTCTCTTTTCTTTTCGGGTTGGGATGTTTTTTCCCCTTTCTCAAGCTCTCTCTTTATAAGGGAAGCAAGTCAAGATGAGTTGGCAAGAGATGGGACACATGGTAAGCCATCACCATGTCGCCACCTCATGTTTGTTTTTAGATTTGTCTCTATCTCCTATTTGCTTCACTGCCTCACCTAGTTTCCAGCTACTTAACATCCAAATTTAGGCTCAATTGGAGCTAACCAACCTAACTCCAAAATGTAAAAATATTTGATGCAAAAGTCATTTTTATTGAATTCAACACATCTTAAAAGAAGGAAAAACAATTGGAAGTTAGAGCTAGATACCATTGGAAGATGATATAGGCATAGGGTAATTGAGAGATCCCTTGATAAAATCCTTAATTCTCTGACTCACTTATTCTCTCTATCTAACTATTATGCACAAAAACTTTGAAGCTTTAATTGATGGAAGACTCATATAAAAGGAGAATTTGTACTCTTTTTATAGATGAGAGAAGAAGCCAAAACACATTCATGATAATTCTATAATTTATTTTAAGGTTACTAATTCCTTCACGGTACCTTTTCCTTTATAATCGTCATCTATTATTTTAGGTATCTTTTCAGTTAGTTTTAACTGTTATGAGTGGATGAGAAAAAATAAAATGTCAGGTTAGTGAGTCATCCACTTAATTATTTGAATTAACATTCTCCCACCTGACACACTAAACTGGTTATGAAAACTATAATAATATATATATATACATTTTATATTAAAAATATATTTATTGATAAATTAGTTTGATATGTGATCCCAATAAAATCAACCAATAAGCCCAAAATTACTATATCATAATACTGAAATAAATAAGATTATAAATGTGAATCATAGCGGTCACATGACTTCAATGTCACATTTCCTTCTATGCATCACACATCAATAACCTTTACTAATTCAGTCCATATTGCCAAAATATCCTCTATAATTTGTCATGTCAAGACATTCCTTGTTGATTAAAATACTAAATTGTGCTTCGATGATTAAAAAATAAGAAAGAACATAAACAAACTTTAATGCACAAAATGTCAATTATTCAACGACTGAAATATCTACCATCATATTATGGATTACTCAAAAGACCCAACCTTACAACATGTTTAAAATATGTCTTTGGAGGTAGTCCTTTAATCGATGGATCAGTAATCATAAGTGTGCTACTAATATTTTCAATAGATACTTGTTGTTTCTGGACTCTTTCTCTAACAACTAAGTACTTTAAGTCCATGAGTTTGAATCCACTAGAATATTTGTCATTCTTAGAGAAGAAAACAATTGCGGTATTATCACAAAATATTCTCAACGGCTTGGCAATAAAGTCAACAATACCAAGCCCTGAGATGGAATTCCATAACCACAAAGCATGACTTGAGGCTTCAAAACATGCTATAAACTCAACCTCCATTGTGGATAAGGCAGTTGTGGCATCTCAAAAGCTAATTAAGGCATGTGGGTGTCATATACAAAAACAGAATTTCGAGTGCATGATAAAAATTATATGCAGCAAAACAAATTAACACCAAATCTCTTACAAATATATGAGTTCTAATTACATATATAATTGAGGCCAGAAGTTGCTGCAAAATACAAAAGAAGACCACTTCTTTCACTATGCTATTAGACTCATTAGAGTGCAGGAACGATCATGCACTCAAGTTTTGCGGATCCACAAGATCTTCATAAACTTCAATGGGTAGATCACCTAACGTTTCCTCATTTTCTTCTTCATCTGGGGGGGGGAGCATGGAAAGAGTGAGTTCCAAATGCTCAGTAAGGAAAAATAGTAAGGTTTTTAAAGGTGAATTATTCTAGCATAAATACTTACCATTTGGTTACTTCATAGACATATCTTACCTTATGAAAATAATTTATATATTAGAGAAAACATCACGTTAATATAATCAGAACAAACACACATCATACCAGATAATAGAGAAAATCAAATAAATCATAAAATGCCTAGATTTTCATGTCATGTTTCGCAAAGTTGTTATGAATTAAGTCTCTAAAGATAGATACAGATTTCTTACTACCCATGTGAAATGACCAGATCAGATACAGACAACGAGAATTTACTTAGGCACATTTTCAGCTTGCCAAACCATGATACGATCTATGACCACAACCGTACCAACCATAGTGGTCCTATAAGATATTCTATAATTACGACAATAATTAGCCGAAGGTGACCCCTAACAGATATTTGTGTCACCACTCTCATCAGAGGGTACACTGTCATCCACAGAGAGCGGTCCTTTTACGTCTTTTCATATCAGATGGGGGAGAGGGCAATAGATACCCCAGATGGAGTTATGGGAATAGATATCGCTCAGAGATAAAAAATCTAACGAGACACTTGATGCATTATGCATGTCAATACAGATACATACACGGACCATTTTTGGTTCATTCCACATTTCTCTCTTTTTTTTGTTTCTTTTATTTTCCTAATAACCTTACTGGTTTCATATTATTTTAATTACATGTAAATTATCAAGTGTCTATAAATCACATAGCATACTTGAAATCAAGAACAGTTCAACTTATTAAACCTATAAACACAAAAGCATGCAAAACAAGGAAAATCACAAATTATCAATTTAATACTTTTTTTTATCTAAAAATACTCCTTAAGACATTTAAAGAAATACTAGATTCCTTACCGCTTGATAATTTCTTCTATACCATTTTGCTTTTCTTCCTTTCCTTCTCTCTAGATCACTCTCTCTCTCTCTAATTCTTGAAAGGTGGAAGAATGAAAGTGTTGGGAAAATGGGAAGGAAGGGCCCCTATTTATAAAAATAGGGAGCCACTAGATTTGCACCAAGTGGTGAAATTTGGTGAAGAGAGAGAAAAAAAGATGTTCGCACAAAAAATAAAAGAGGAAAATCTCCTCCATTGGCAGTGATAGTGCTCCGCCCGAGGTCGGTGGTGGTGCACTACCTGAGGCAGTAGTGGCCCGCCCAGCGCACTACAGGCTAGCTTATCAGTGCACGACCCACCCTGTCGCATGTGCAAGAGCTAGCCTGAGTGCGTATAGGGATTTTGCACGCTAGGCGCCATGTGAACAGGCTTACTATGAACGAGCCCCAAGAGATCAGGGGCCTTTCCACGCAGACCTGCTATGTGGAGGGTGCGCGCACAGTGTACGGCACCTGTTCGCGCACGAGGTGATGTGTGGACGGCCCATCTACGTGCAACATGACGCGCGCTGGGTTGACCCCCCACCGCGTGCGTGGATGGGACGTGCGCACAGTGCACGGGCGCTCGCACAGGCAAGCCTTTCCCACATGATTTTCCTGCGAAATTTTTTCCCGTTTTTTCGTTTTTCCAAATTTTTTTTAAAAAATAATTAGACTAAAATAAAATTAATTAAAATTAACTAAAATTAACTAAAATTAAATAAAATCAACATAAATAAAATTCAACATAATTTACGAATTACGATAATAATTTGCGGAGTAAATTAAATGAGTTCAAGGTGGCCTAAGACCCGAATAAATAGGTTTTTCAAATAAATTAAGCACAGTGATGGATGTGGTGTTACATCACCCCCACCTTAGAAAAATTTTGTCCCCAAATGTGTCTCGAACAGGTCCGTAAACTTCTCTCTCATCTCACTTTCCAACTCCCACATTGCTTCTTCCGGGGTATGATGTTGTCGTTGTACCTTCACCATGGGAATCATCTTATTGCTGAAGACCTTGTCGATCCATCAAAAAATCTCCACGAGATCTCCTCATACGTCATATCAGCTTGTATCTACACTTCATTGTGAGGAATGATATGAGAAGGGACGTGGAAAATATCATGTAATCTTGTAAACTCTTGGGTAGTGTGAGGAGATATACCATGGGTCCAATGTGCTCAATGATCTAAAAAGGTCCCACATAACGATGGCTTAACTTCCTTTTTTTCCCGAACTGCATTTTTCCCTTGTAGGAAAAAACCTTGAGGAAACCCTGGTCTCCAACGGTGAATTTCAAGTGTCACCCACCATTATTGGCATCACTCTTCAGATAACTCTAGGTGGTAGCCAAGTTTTTGTGGATGATCGCAACCTTCTCAATAGTCTCTTTGATGAAATCCAATCCCAAATGACGCTGGTTTTTGACTTCACTCCAACATGTAGGTGAACAGCAAGGCCTACCGTACAATGCTTCATAGGGAGTCATGCTAATACTGGAATGATAAGTGTTATTATAAGCAAATTTACATAGAGAAAGATACTCATACCAGTTATTATCAAAGTCAAGGATGCAAGCACATAACATGTCCTCCAACGTCTAGATCATACGTTCTGAGTGACCATCTATTTGGGGATGATAGGCGGTGCTGAAATACAATCCAGAGCTCAGAGCTTCTTGAAAACTGTCTCAAAAGTGGGAGGTACATCAAGGATCTTGATCGGACACAATGGATGAGGGAACACCATGAAGTCGTACAATCTCATCAACATAAAGGCAGACTAATTTGCTGGTGGAGTCAGTGATCTTAATGGGTAAGAAATAGGCGGCCTTAGTTAGTCTGTCAACAACGACCCAAGTAGCATTTCGACCAGAACAGGTCCTAGGCAATCCTATGATAAAATCTATGGTTACATGCTCCCACTTCCATTCAAGAATCGGAAGACCTTGTAATAAACTGTCGGGTCTTTGATGTTCTGCTTTAATTCTCTTGCAAGTAATGCATCCAGAGACGTAATCAACTATGTCCTTCTTCATACCTGGCCACCAGTATTGATGTTTCAAGTTTCGATACATCTTGCTACTCTTGGGATGGATGGATAGCTTGGAAGCATGGGCGGTTTTGAGAACATTTGCCCTTACAGTGATGGTAACCCAAATTCAATTCTGAAATCTAAATAGTCCATCATTTGAAATCTTGAAATCAAGAAATTCATCAGAAGAGAACGGTGAAGGAGAAAACATCAAGTTTTCAGTAAGGAATCTAGTATTTCTCATCTTAAAGAGTATTTTTAAATAAACTAATATTATTAAATATGACGATTATGATTTTTCCTATTTTTGTATGCCTTTGTCTTCATAGTTTAGATAAGTCAAATTTTTCTTTTTTTCAAGCATGTTATGTGAATTGCAGACACTTAATGAATTGCATGTTATAAATATAATATCTAATCAGTAAAAACAAAGAGTACAAGAAAAAAGAGAAAAGAGAAATGTGAAATGAAGCATGATTAGTTTGAAATATATCTGTATTGACATGCATATTGCATCAAGTGTCTCATTAGGATTTTTATTTCTGAAGGGTATTTGTTCCCCTTACCCTTTAGGGTATCTGTTTCTCCTTCCCTTATCTGGTCTGAAAAGATGTAAGAGGACCGCTCCCAGTGGATGACGGCGTACCCTCTGACTAGAGTGGTAACGTGAATATCTCTAAGAGTCACCCTTGGCTAAGTAATGTCGTGACTATAGATATCTGTTAGGGTCACTATGGTTGGTACGACCGTGGTCGTATATCGTACCATAGTTTGGCCAGCCAAAAATGGCCCTGAGTAAATTGTCGTATCTGTATATGATCTGGTCATTTCATTTGGGTAGTTGACAATCTGTATCTGCCTTCAGAGATGGAAGTTGTAACGACTTCACGAAGCATGACACAAAAATCTGAGCATTTTATGATTTATTTAATTTTCTCTATTATCTGGCATGATGTATGGTTATTCTTATTAATGTGCTATTTTTTAATAAATAAATTGTTTTCATAATGCAAGATAGGTATACGAGGAGGTCAAATGATAAGCTTGTAAGTTAAAATAATTCACCTTGAAGACCTTACGATGTTAATTTGATATTATTTTCCTTACTGAGCATGTGGAACTTACTCTTTTCATTTTCTCCCAGATGATGAAGAAAATGAGGAACCGCAAGCTGACCTACCCTTGGAAGTCTATGAGGATCCCGTGGATCTACAAAATTTGAGTGCATGATTGTTCCTGCACTCTAATGAGTCCAATAACATAGTGAAAGAAGTGGCCTTCTTTTGTATTTTGTAGCCACTTCAGGCCTCAGTTATATGTATGTAATTTGAACTCATGTATATATATTTATAAGGAATTTGTAATAAGTTTATTTTGCTGCATAAATTTATCATGCACTCGTTATTCTGAATCTGTATCTGACACTCATTTGCCTTAATTAGTATCTAGTATGTCACAAAACCTGTCTGCAGAAGCATTGTGCGCCGCGCGGGGCACGAGGCTGGTCTATGCATGCATCCCATCACCGCCATCTTGTGCGATGTACCACCATCGGTTGGGAGGTTCTTTCTCTGTTTTTTTACGTCGCATCACATCACTCTTTCTCATTTAATTTTCTCTCTCCTCACCAGATTTTGCCACTTGGCATAAATTTAACTGTCCCCATTTCCTATAAATAGGGACACCCCTCTTCTATTTTCCTCATCATTTCCATTTCATTCTTTCATCCTCCATAGAGAGAGAGGGAGTGATCTAGAGAGAGAATGAGAGGAGAAGAAGAAGAAAGGTGTAAGAAAACTTCAAGGTTACGGTAAGAAATTTAGTATTTCTTTTAAACATCTTATGGAGCATTTCTAGAGTCAAAATTATGAAGCTTGAAATTTATGATTTGCATGATTATGTTTAGTTTTCCAAATGAAGTAAATTTTATAGATAAAGCATGTTATAAGATCATATAGGCACTTGGTGATTTGCATGTGATTTAAATGACATGATTCTTGTGATAAATTTCTAAAATACGAAAAGGATATTAAGCATGAAATGGTATAAAAAATATGTATTTATATTGATATGCATAATGCCTCAAATGTCTCATTAGGCCTTTTATCTCTAAGGAGTTTCTGTTTCACCCTCCACCATCTGGTTTGGAAAGACGTGAGAGAACTGTTCCCTGTGGATTACGGCATACCCTCTGACAAGAGTGGTGACATGAATTATCTGTCAAGGGTCATATTTAGCTAAGTACTGCCATGGCTATAGACTATCTGATAGGACCACTGTATGATGAGAGGATATCGTGATTTAAAAGAAGAAAAAGTATGAAATCAAATTTCAAAACCGAAACTGACTCATTCATGCATAACAAAGCTTCATAGAAGTTTTTATGTTGAGGTGGCCGATTAAAGGTGATCGTGGAAGGTAAATAATTTGGATGGTTCCTTAGCAATTCATCTGGTCGCTCATTCTTGCCCATAAGCTTAAATGGTGAGGGTTAATTTTTCTTTGTTTAATTCTCACCTATATGCATATAGGTATAGTGTATGTATACGTATCTACTATGTGTACATGTACATCTTGCTGCATATATGTTTATATGGTAATGTATATATTTGAAATGACTCAGCAAACTCTCTCTTCCTCTTTCATTTTGCAGGACTATATACCTATATATATTTGTATAACTATATATATGTATATAGGTGTATCTATATATATACTACACAGCTAGCATTACACCTAGAATCCCACCTTCTCTTTTCCTCTCTTTGTCTTTTTTTTTATCCACTAATTTATTCCCTAAATAATCCCTTTACTTATACATATATATGTATATTTAAATTTGGTGTTTATATATATCTCAATGTAAATATATATATATATTGTAATCTTAAAATAATTATAACATATAATTTTAGTTTCTTATTTCTTTTTATAATCATTTTTCATATTTTATAATATATGTATGTATATATATTGATTTATTTTACACTGATAGGTTGATTACATGATTAAGAGTTTTTCTTGGGCTAAATAGATAAAAGCATATAGCTCACTGTTACATTCTCCCCTCCCTAAATAAAATTTATTCCCAAATTTTATGATTATACTTAAATAACCCGGAATACCAATCTCTCATAGCACTCTCAACTTCCCATGTGGATTTTTGAGGAGAATGATGTCACCACTGTACTTTGACTATTAGAATTTTTTGTGATCGCAACACTCTTTCTTGTCTATCGAGGATGCGAATCAGATACTCTTCATAAGACAAGTCTGTTTACAATGCTAAGGGCTCATAAGATATGACATGAGTAGGGTCAGGATGATATTTTTGAAGCATGAGCACATGGAAGACAACATGAACACTAGATGGTTGAGGTGGGAGAGCAAGTCAGTATGCAACGTTGCCAATCTGTTATAAGATCTGAAAAGGCCCAATAAATTAGGGACTTAGTTTTCCATGTCCTCTAAATCTCATAATTCCCTTAACTAGAGAAACTTTGAGGAACACATGATGTCTTACTGCGAACTCTAAATTTTTCCTCTATTTGTCAACATAACCCTTTTGTTTATTTTAAGTTGAAAGAAGATTCCATCGAATGATCGAAATCTTATCAATAGTTCCTAGACTAGGTCGGGTCCTAACAGTTGTCTTTTTCTAACTTCATTCCAACAAGAAGGAGAACCATAGGGACTACCATACGATGCCTCAAAGGGGGCCATCCCGATACTAGAATGAAAGCTGTTGTTGTAGGTAAATTCTACTAAAGACAAATGTCTATCCCAACTACCTTTAAAATCTATAATGCATGCCCTCAACATGTCATCTAGTGTATGTATAGTTCTTTTAGATTGTCCATCAATTTGAGGGTGGAAAGTAGTACTGAAAGAAAGATGAGAACCGAAAGCATCCTGAAAATTAGACCAAAAACTAGAAGCAAATCGAGTGTCTTGATTAGACAAAATAGATATTGGAATACCATGAAGACGGACAATCTCTCAAATATACAACTCGGCTAATTGATTAGGCAAATCAGTTGTCTTTATAGCCAAGAAGTGTGCCGACTTAGTCAACTTGTCGACAATTACCCATATGGCATTATGAACAAAGCTAGTCTAGAGTAAACCAACGATGAAATCCATGGTCGCATGTTCCTATTTCCACTTAGAAATAGGGAGAGACTAAAGTAACCCACCAGGATGCTGGTGCTTAACCTTGATAAGTTAACAGGTAGTACATTTGGAGATAAGATCTATGATATCCCTCTTCATCTGGACCACCAAAAATGAGATCTCAAGTCATGATACATCTTGGTGCTACCAGGATGAATAGCTAATCAAGAGAAATGTGCCTCTGTCAAGATATCCTATCTAAATTCTAAATTTTCCAGCAACTATAAAGGGTTTTCAAATTGTACTATATCATTGTCAGTAATTCTAAAGTTAGTCTTCACTCAAAGAGGGATCTTTTCTCTTTATTTCAGGACCTGGGGATCTTTAGATTGAACTCCCTAATCCTCTGTATGAAGTAAGGCTGACACTGTAACTAAGCGAGGTAGATACCATAATTAATGATGTCCAAGGATAATGCTTAGACAACTATGAGTAAATTAAACTCGGAGACCTAAGAAAGGCAACCAGAACTCTTTTTATTAAGGACATCTAGTACGATATTACCCTTCCTAGGGTGATAAGAAATAGTGCAATCATAGTCCTTAAGTAGATTTAGCAAATGTCTTTGCCTCATATTCAATTTTTTATGAGTGAAGAGATATTTTAGACTCTTGTGATTGGTAAATATCTCAATGGTTCTACTATAAAGATAGTGTCGCCAAATCTTTAAGGCAAAAACAATGCTCGCTAACTCAAGGTCATATGTAGAGTAGTTGAACTCATGAGTTTTTAATTATCTAGAGCCCTAGGCCTTTACCATAATGCATAAGTACACAATCCTAAGCCTATGTGTGATGCGTTACAGTAAACTGTGAAACCACTAGAGCCATTAAGAATTGTCAAAATAGGGGCTGTGGTCAAACGATGCTTTAGCTTTAAAAAGCTCTCCTCACAATCAGAGTTCAAAATGAACTTGGAATCCTTGTGAGTCAATTTAGTAAGTGGTGCATCTAGTTTTGAGAATCATTCCACAAAATGTTGATAGTAACCTGCGAGACCTAAGAAACTTTATACCTCTAACACCGTGGTTAGTTGTTTCCAAGTTAAAACTGCTTTTATCTTAGAGGGATCAATATAAATACTTTCACCCGAGACAATATGCCCAAGAAAGGTAACACTGTCCAACAAAAACTCGCACTTACTGAATTTGGTGTATAATTTGTTCTGTCGTAGTGTTTCCATTACATGTGTCAAATACATAGAATTATCTGCCATGTTCTTTGAGTAGATAAGCATATCGTCAATAAAGACTATAACATATTAATTTAACATTAGCCTAAATACCCAATTCATAAGATCCATGAAGACCGCTGGAGCATTGGTCAATCTAAACGACATAAGTAGGAATTCGTAGTATCTATAACGGGATCAAAAAGTCATCTTAGGAATGTCATAGTGCCTAAAAATGACATCATTATCACACACTTTTGAGCCATTAAACTTAGTGGTATGCTACCTAATCTGAGCTATTTTTTATATTTTGTTGTAGGACAAGAGATAAGGATGAAATAAGAAAAAGCATAATGAAAATGGGAAGAGTTCGTGAAAAAAGTCATCAACCCAGAAACAAGCCTTGGACAAGGCTTGGGTTCAGCAATCAGCAACAGATCTTGTCCCAAACAACTTAGCCTTAGGCAAGGCTAAGGGTCTCACAAGGCAAAAAATTTAAATTAAAACGTGCACTTTTTAAATTTGGAAGAAGATATCATTCCAGCCAAGATATAGGGCCGAAAATCAAGGAAAAAATATTTTAGAAAGCTTGGGATAAGCCAAAAATCAAGGAAAACGATCCTAATCAACAAAAAGAAGAAGACCTTAACTCTTTTTCTATAAAGAGGGCGGCTGCCAAGCAGGTTCATCAATCTCTCTTCTTCCCAACACCGCAGGCAACAACTTCTGCTACTTATGGAATTTTTTTTTTCATAATCTTTCTTCTTCTCTTTACTCTCCGAGAACCCATTTGTGTTAAAAAGTCCACCATGAGTGCCTAATTTATTTTATTGTCCTAGTTGAGATTTAGTGAACTCCAATAAAGTATTTGTGAGATCGAATTGGTTTAATCTCTATTTTATTTAAATCTTGGTATTTATTTATTTTTCTGCACCTATACATATTTATGGTCTTGAACTTGTTGAATGTTGGAGAGATAATAAGCAGCTAGCTGAACCGCTCAAATTCGTAATTGTTTGAGTGGTTCTGGCACCTAGTAGTGATTAGTTTCGCACTGAGGAGATAAGTAATTTGGTTGATCAGTTCACGCAGATGAATTTGGCAACTTGAATCAGGTTTTTCTAATTCTCAAGGCCATTGACAAGTTAAATACTGTGGACGTTCCCAAGGCTGTTTTACAGTGGAAAACCAACTAACGAACATTTATTGGTTGGCTTAGAAATAAGGAAGGATTGGTTGTTGGAATGTTTCTGACAATTATAACTGGTTTGCTATAATTTAAATAAAATAAATCATTACATCTATGATCAATTACGTTAGTGGAGCTAGCTATTTCATCAATTAGGAATTCTTCTTATAATTGTTTTGTTTTAACTTGAAGCCAAGAGTTTGTTTAATATTACTTTGTTTATTACTTTTTTTATATTTTGCGTATTGAGTTTTACAAAAACTCCCCCTTGTTTACTTTTCATTCGTTGGTCAAGGAAGAAAATTAGTTTTCAATTTTCTGTGGATTTGAACCTTCTTATTACTATTACAATTCAATTTTATTGGTTAATTTTGGATTTTTTTTTTGTGGACTCGATATCCATCAGAATGTCATTAGCTTTAACCCGTACTTGATGATATCTAGACATCAGTTCAATTTTTGAGAAGATAAAAGCACCCTAACGTTGGTTAAATAAATCATTAATTCTAGGCAATGAATATTTGTTTTTTACAGTTACCTAATTCAGATTGTAGTAGTTAATACACATTTTCATTGGCCCATCTTTATTTTTCACAAACAGAATTGGAGCACCCCAAGGGAAAGTGCTTGGCTAGATGAAACCCTTAGAATGGAGTTCCTATAGCTAACTGCTCAACTTTTATAACTCAACTCGACCAATCCAATACAAAGTCTTTGAAATAGGGAGTGTATAAGGCAATAGATCGATAAAGAATTCAACTTCTCTTTCCGGAGATATACTAGGTAATTCCTCAAGGAAGATGTCCAGAAAGTCCCTTAATATAGAAATATTGTGGATTTCTGGATCAAGATTCATTTTTCCTAATTTCCCAAAAAGACTGAATTAGGAGAGGGGATTTCATTTTTTTTTTTGACATTAGAACTTTTATTAGAATTACGACATTATAAAACCAAATGCAAATATACATATTTTATTGCTTAATTTCTTTTATATGTACGAGTGAGGTTCACTATTGACAGGATGGAATACTACAATTTTATTAAAGCAATCAAGGGTAGCATGGTAAGCAATCCATACCCAAGATTACATCAAAATCTTTGAAATCCATGTGTAGGAGGTCTACTGCTAAGTCCCTACCCGCAACTTTAACTTCACGAGACTTGTAAACCAAATTTGAAACAAGTAAGTCCGTAGTAGGAGTTTCTACAACTAGTGTTTTACCTAAAGGTACAAGCTTAACAATCAACTTCTTAGAAAAATTGACTGAGACAAAAGAGTGCATAGCACGCAAATCAATCAAGGCATTATGCGAAAGAATCATAAATAGAGAGTGTACCTTTTATGACTTCTGATGTAGCCTGTGACATCCCAAATGCTAATTAAGACAAATGGGTGTCAAATACAGAAATATGATTACGAGTGCATGATAAAATTTTATGCAGCGGAACAAATTAATACAAATCTCTTACAAATATATGAGTTCTAATTACAAACATATAATTGAGGCCAAAAGTGGCTACAAAATACAAAGTCTAAAATACAAAAGAGAGCCACTTCTTTCACTATACTATTGGACTCATTATAGTGTGGGAACGATCATGCACTCAAGTTTTATAGATCTATGGGATCCTAATAAACTTCAATACGTCGGTCAGCTTACGGTTCCTCATTTTCTTCCTCATCTAGGGGGCATGGAAAGAGTGAGTTCCATATGCTCAGTAAGAAAAATACTATTTAAATAATATCATAAGGCTTTAAAAGTGAATTATTCAAACATAAATACTTACCATTTGACTGCTCTATAGACCCATCTAAAATTATAAAAATAATTTATTTATTAGAGAAAACAACATGTTAATAGAAGCAAAACAAATGCATATCATACCAAATAATAAAGAAAATCAAATAAATCAGGAAATGCTCAGATTTTCATGTCATACTTCATGAAGTCGTTACAACTTATATCTTTGAAGGTAGATACAGATTTTCAACTACCCATATGCAATGACTAGATCCAATATAGGTAACGACAATTTGCTCAGACACATTTTTAACTTGTCAAACCATGGTACGATCAATGACCACGGCCATACCGACCATAGTGGTCCTATCAGATATTTTATAGACACGATAATACTTAGTCGAAAGTGACCTCTAACAGATATTTGTATCACCACTCTCGTCATAGGGTACGCTATCATCCACAGAGAGCGGTCCTCTTATGTCTTTTCAGACCAGATGGAGGAGGGAAAAAAGATACCCAGGATAGGGTAAGGGGAATAGATACCCCTTAGAGTTAAAAAGACTAACGAGACATTTGATGTATTATGCATGTCAATACAGATACATACTTCGAACCGTTCATGTTTCATTCCATATTTCTCTTTTTTTTCTTTTATTTTTCCAGGTAACAATACTGACTTTATATTATTTTTATTACATGAAAATCATCAATTGTCCACAAATCACATAGCATGATTGAAATCAATAACAATTTAGCTTATTAGACCTCCAAACCCAAAAGCATGCAAAACAAGCAAAATCACAATTATCATATTTAATAATTTTTTTATCTAAAAATACCATTAAGACATTTAAAGAAATACTAAGTTCCTTACCCAAACTTTGATAATTTCTTCTACACCATTCTTCTTTTCTTTCTCTTCTTCTCTCTTTACATCACTCTCTCTTTCTTTCTCTCTCTCTAACTCTTGAAAGATAAAAGAATGGAGGTGTGGGGAAAAATGGCAAGGGAAGACCTTATTTATAGAAATTAGAAAATTTCATATTCATGCCAAGTGGTAAAATCCAGTGAAGAGATGAGGAAAAAGATGTTCGACATAAAAAATAAGGAAAAAAAGTTTCCTCCATCGGCGGCAGCGGCGTGCCGCCTGAGCTGACGGCGGTGCCCTGCCCGAGGTAGCAATTGCCCACCCGGCACACTGCAGGCTAGCCTGCGAGTGCACAACCCTCCCTGCCGCACGCGCAGGCCTACTGCGTGCAAGCCTCAGGCGCACAAGGGTCCTTGTAGGCCTGCTGCGCAGATGGCACGCACATAGTGTTGGCACTTGTCCGCACACAAGGTGACGCGTGGACGGCCTGCCAATGCGTGACAGGACGCGCGCAGGGTCTGACCTTGCACCGTGCTCATTGATAGGACGTACGCAGGCGCTCGCGCGGGCAACTCCCCTTCCCCACGGAATTTTTCCCGTTTCATCATTTCTACGAAATTTCATTTTTTTTGTACTGAAATAAAATAAAATAAAATTAAAGCAATTAAAATAAAATAAATAAAACCAAAATAATTAAAAATCGATAAAATTTATGAATTACGATAATAATTTACAGAGTAAATTAAATGAGTTCAATGTGACCTAAAGACCCGAATAAATAGGATTTTTCAAATTAATTAACCACAACAATGGGTGGGGTTTTACATAGCCTCTTCATCAGGCTCAACTAACTGGTACACGCAGCCTTTATTAACATGTTTATGGGTCTCGTATGGGCAATCCTTCACATAGTGTCCAGTCATCCCACAATTATAACAAACATTTGTGGCCTTATAACAAGGGTGATTGCCATGCTTACCTCCACAATTCTTAAAAACAAGGGCAGGAGGAGGAATAATACCTAATGAAGGAGGGGTAGTATTTGGAGTAATTCTTGGTCGTTTATCAACTGGAGTCTGAACTAATTGTTTCCTTTTCAGATGCTCAGGAAACTTAGAAACACTAGTTTGCTTGATTTAGTAGCTAAGAACTCTTTTTCCATCTGAGTGTGATTTAATACCTCAGCATAGGTAGTTGCCCTGAACATGGCCATACAATCATAAATATCATATCCGTGGTCTGTTAGAAAATGCCTAGTTCTCTTGGCCTCTGTAGAGATCATTTCTGGAGCAAATCTAGAAAGTTGAACAAATTTCGTAGCATACACACTAACAGACATGCCACCTTACTTAAATTCTTAAAACTCATCCTCTTTCTTTTCTCGAACCCATATTAGAAAGAAATTCTAGAAAAAGGCATCTAGAAAGTTGTCTAAGTGATATGGGTGGGTAAAGTATCACTCTTAAGTTGCCATTAGTGCTCCGCTTTGCCTACCAAAACAAAAGCAACAAGGGGAACTTTCTTCTCATCAGTCAGATTCAGAACATAAAACATCTTCTCTATTTGTATAAGCCAATGTTTTGCTACCATAGGATCAGGGTGACCATCAAATTTGGGTGGATTGAGATTTCAAAAATCAGTGACACTATTAAAAGTTGTCCTATTCTGTGCAACTTGCTCATTAATAAGGAGTTGGAGATCATTTTGTTGTAGATGCACTTGTTGATCCACAACATGGGTCAAACCCTGAATAGCTCTAAGTACCTCAAAAAATTCTTCCCTGGTTGGACCATTGTCAAGTTCCAAGTCTAAGAGTTCAGCTCATGTCTCTCTACCAGTGGTCTTCCTTGTGGCATACTGAACACAAAGAAAAGAAAGCTTGGAGATAAGTATTTTTAGAGTATCTAGGGCTCAGGTCATCTATTAGATTACATCATATTCTAAGACAACCTAATCCTAGACCTCAAGTGTATGGGATGTTCCGAAAACTGGGCTCTAATACCACTCGTGATATCCTAATGCTAGATAGGGCACTAACATCCAAATGAGTAGACGTAAAATAAATATTTGTGTTGCAAAAACACTATACATCCCGTATAAAATTTACAAAAGTTATATCCAGAGGCCAAATAGGCTATCTACTCATAGGGTGCAAAAATAAAGGATAACCTAATTACAAACCTAATTACAAAATGGTAGCCTCGAGCACAAAACAAAATACTAGTCTGCTCTAAACTATTACCTCTGAAAGGAGTCTAAACATGGCTCCCCAGTATTTTCTTATAACTCTGTATCTAGGGAAATGAGGATTTGAATGATTTTTACAGGCTGAGTAAGATAGATAGAAATAATACAACATAGATAAGTTTAAAAACCTTCATTAACACATAGTATGAAATTAATATTTAAAAATAAATCTGATCTGATTTCATTGCCAAGTCAAATAGTTGATATTTCCATCCAAATCGAATATTCATCTTACTTAAATTGTCACAAAGGAGGTCAATACCTAATCAGCATTACTTAATACATATTAGGGCTTAGATTTCACTGCTTTATAAAATATAGATAAAAGAGAGAGACAACAAAGACCAAGAATGATTTTGACCTTGGTAATTTTAATTTTAATTTTACTTTCTTAACTCCATGGCTATAATGTTTTAGTTCTACCCTAATTTGATTTTTATTTGTCTATAAATTAGTTCTTATATAGAATAATTATATATTTGTTAATTTAGAATTAAAATATATGTCAAAATCGATATTATTTTAATTTTTAATATTTTCATTGATGTCATTAATCACAAATTAAAAGTTTACAACATCTAAAATAGCATAAGTATTGAGTCATCAATTGATACTTTTTCTGATATTTTTCTTAATGCTTAGAATCAAAACACTACCAAACTAATATTTTTCAAAGTCAAACTACTAACTCTAAAAATATCATGCATACTGCATTAAAATTATATATAGAATAAAAAATTCAATTAATTTGTATTTACATATCTTAGATGTTATACGGGGTGGCAAGTTCTTGAAATTCATCCAAGAAGAATTTATTATTTACCTGTCTACGGTTTATAGTTGGTATATATAGATAAACTTAAAAAGTATAGAGAATTAATTTATTCTTATTTAACAAAAATTTATAAGAAAGACATGATAGTGAAAATAAAAATAAATAGTGCATTAAAAATGCATGATGCATATATGGATATAAATGCAAGTTGTATTACAATATATCTGCGTATTTAATATATTTACTATGCAATGTGTTGTATTTCATATTAAAAATATGATATTTTAATATACTATAAATGCTTGAGTGTTAATAAAATATCTTAGATTTCAAAAATTAATTGAAAACATTATAACCATGTTCGATATTTATAAACATGTCGTGCTTTTTCATGAGCATAACTATTGTGTATGAAGGAAATAGGTGAGGAACTGTAATCTCATAAGGTTTGAGTCTTTTGAAAAAAAAAAGGTTCTTGAAGACAAAATCTTTTAAAAAATATGAATTTTAATCGAGAATATTCGATTAAAGGCATGACTATCTAAATCCTTCTATTTTGTCAGAAATTTATTGGTAAGATTGACGAAATTAATGAAAAAATGAACATAAAAATTTAGTTAGATAAGCCAAAAATTCTGACTAAAAAATCTCTCATGGAAACATATTTAAGTCCCTATAGATTCAAATGGATGATAAATAATTTTGAATCAATGTAGAGGAGATTAATAGAGAAGATGACCAATCATCAAATACGTTAAGAAAAATAATATACTATGAAAGATAACTTACCGTGGTGAAAGCTTGAGCCAAATAAGAATAATTCTATAAAGAAACTTCATCAAAAGCCTTTTTGGCTAAGGTTGAGAAGAGGAAAATGGTTATTGAAGAATTCTGAGAAAGGCATATAAAATTTGGGGAAGTTCAACTAGGGCTTTTTGTTCAAATTTGTGTTGTAAGGCTTTTTCCAATAAAATGTTAAACCAGATGGTGGATTTTGTAATTACAACACATGGTGGATTATTTAATTGTTCCTCTTGATTTTTATATTTCCTTTTAATATGTTAAACCTAGGGGAGGGGGAGTTATATGGTAATATGGACATTTAAAGTAATTAGGAGGGTGGTAATTGTATGGTATTTTGTACTTTGGGATTTTCTTCATCAAATTTTAATTTTTTATATATAATAAGTTAAACTTCATGGTGGTTTTGTAATTTTTGCTATAATTTTATTTCAAAGTTAATAATTTTTTGTTACTAATTTATTATTTATGTGTAGAGAAACAAGAAAAATTTTGTCATTATCTTACCAAATTTAATATATATATACTAGGGAGTAGGTTAGTAATTATCTAATATTGTGTATTGATGTGTTATTAAAATTTTATTCATCTGCAGACAGAAATTGACACTATTTTCATTATGTCATCAAATTTGATATACAAGAAATGTGGCTATTAATAACTATTTCTTAGAAACTTCATGATGAATCCAAGATCAACCAACGTGATCAGAAACTCACACAATTTTAATCAAGGCACCAAAGCAATTTGATCCTATGAAAACTCTCCCTACTTAACCCTATATAAAGAATGATAGGAACTAAGATCAATGAGAAACAGAGAATTAAAACAAGAATGGAAAAACACTATAGGAATTAAGTAGATCCATTCCTTACTCAATAAGAAGGATGAAGACACCTTTTTTAAATAAGACTTACAATTTTATTGATTTTAATCTTAAATGCTTATAATGAAGACTTGATGGCCTATTTATAGGGTAAGTCATGTGAATAAAAAGGTAATAAAAATCTCAAAACTAAAATTGTAATTACATAGAAAATTAATTATAATTAAAGTCTAAATCCCTAACTAAGTGCAATTACATAGAAAATTAATTAAAATTAAAGATTAAATTCCTAACTAAGTGCAATTACATAGAAAATTAATCAAAATTAAGGTCTAAATTCCTAACTAGAATAGATAGAGTCTTTCTCCTTTTCTTGGTCAATTGCTGCAACACCCCGCTTACCACCGTGCTGCATTTGTAACTGAAAACCCCTATTTATTTGAGTCTTAAGGCCACCTGAACTCATTTAAATTTATTTCACAGCTTTATATCGTAATTCATGATTTAAATTCGTAATTTCAATTTTATGTCAATTTCGTTATTTTATTTTGATTTTGATTTTGATTTAATTTTATTTGTTATAATTATTTTTATTTTATTATTATTCTGATTTATTTTATACATTATTATTATTATTATTAAAAATAATTTGCAAGAGAAAATGGAAAAAGAGCAAAAAATCATGCGCGAAAACACTCACGTGAGATTATTTGCCCATGCGGGCACTGGGGCTATAAGCGTGCATGCGCGCACGACCAAGAGCAAGATGTGTGCATTATGCGCATGTCCCATCCGCGTGGGGTGCGGGGCTATTCCTACGCCTATGTCTTGTCATGCACAGGCAGGCCAGTACGGGGGCGTCACATCGTGCGCGAACAAGGCCAGGCACAGCGCACTGTGCGCGCGCTATCTGTGCAGTAGGCTTGCGTTGTTAGGCCTACCTACAGGGCCCTACGCGCGGCAGGGTAGGTCGGCGCTTGCAGGCTATGTCTACAGCATGCGCAACTGGACTTGTGAGGCGCATTGTCGCCTCAAGCAATGTATTGTCACCCCCTTGGGCACCATGTGCTGCCTTGGGAGATGTGCTGCCACCGGTGGAGGAATGTTTCCTATGTTTTTCACGTCATATCAAATCAATCATCTTCCACTCAACTCTCTTTTTCTTCATCGAATTTCACCACTTGGCGCAAATCCGACGGTCTCCATTTTCTATAAATAGGGACCCTTTCTTCCATTTTTTCATCACTTCTATTTCATTCTTCCATCTTCTAAGAGTTTAGAGAGAGAAGGAGTGATCTAGAGAAAGAAGGAGAAAAGAAGAAGAACAGTGAAGGAAACCATTGAGGTTTCGGTAAAGAATTTAGTACTTCTAGAAAAATTAAATTTATGAATGCGTGTTTTGGTGTTTTGCATATTCCATGTTTAGTAGTTGGGTTGGTCTCTATGTTGCTTGGCAAAGTTCCTTGAGCACGCTCGTAAATAAACTTCGCAAATTGCCCAATTTGGTTCTGTAGACTTTTGATGGAGGCTTCATTACTTTGCAACCTAGTGTCCATTGCTATCATGAATTTGGCGAGCATATCCTCTATGTTTGTCCTTCGTTCAATGAGGGGCGGAGCTGGTAGGGCAGTTTGTCTCTGATTATTTTGGTTGCCCCATGAAATATTAGGGTGATTCCTCCATCCAAGATTGTAAGTATTAGAATAAGGATTCCCTTGTTGTCTTGGAGCATTTCCAACATATTCCACTTGTTCAGTTTGTTGAGACAGACCCCCTTATTGAACTTCAAAATTTTGAACTCGCACTGCTTGCACTGTCGCCATATTCATGTTGTTTATCATCTTAGTTAGAGCCTTAATTTGCACAGATAGAGATGTATAGTTGTTAATACTATAATACCCCGCCCACTACCGTGCTAAATTTGTATTTGAAAACCCCTATTTATTCAGGCCTTAAGGCCACCTGAACTCATTTAAATTTTATTTTCTAATTTGTAATTTTAAATTATTTAGATTTTGTCATTTTATTTTATTTTTTTTATTATTATTATTATTTTATTTTTACTTTATTTTATTAAAAAAATAATTTTTAGGAGAAAAATGAAAAAATGGGGTGAAATCCCACGGGAGAGGCTTGCCCACGCTGGCACCTTGCGCTGTGCGCACGCGACCAAGCGCTATGCACACATCCTATCCGAGTGGGGCACGGGGCTGATCTACGCTCGCATCACGTCGCGCGCAAATAGGCCAGTCCTCGCGTGGACAAAGCTAGGCGACGTACCCTGTGCGTGCACCGTCCGCCAGTAGGCCTGTGCGGATAGGTCTATGTGTAGGGCCCTGCACGCGGCAAGCCTAGGTGAGGTGTACTGCCACCTTAGGCAGTGTGCCGCCACTCCCTTGGGCGGTGTGCTACCACCTTAGGAGGAGAGCCACTACCAGTGGAGGAAATTTTACTTTGTTTTTTGCACTGCCATTGCGTCGCATCAAATCGTTCAACTTCCACTCAACTCTCTCTCTCTCTCATCGAATTTCGCCACTTGGTGCAAATCCAACAGTCCCCATTTTCTATAAATAGGGACCCCTTTTCTTCAATTTTCTCATCATTTCCATTTCATTCTTCCATCCTTCAAGAGCTTAGAGAGAGAGGGAGTGATCTAGAGAGAGAAGGAGAAAATGAGAAGAAAAATGGTGTAGGAAGACTTCAAGGTTTCAATAAGAAATTTAGTATTTTCTTAAACATCTTAAGGACCATTTCTAAAAAATCAAATTATGAAGTTTGTGTTGTGTTTTGCATGTTTTATGTTTAATAAGTGATTTATTTTTTATTTCAAGCATGCTATGTGATTTTATAAGAACTTAATGATTGGCATGTAAATTAAATAATAAAAATCCAATGTTAATTTTTTGAAATATTTATAAAAAAAGAAAAAGAAAGAAAGAGAAGACCATGAGCCTGAACGGCCCAAAAAAATATGTATCTGTATTGATATGCATAATGCATCAAGTGTCTCGTCAGGCTTTTTATCTCCGAGAGGTATCTGTTTTCCCTTCCTCCATCTGGTATGGCAAGACGTGAGAGAACCGCTCCCTGTGGATGACGACATACTCTCTGTTGAGAGCAATGTCGCGAATATCTGTTAGGGGTCATAATTGGCTAAGTACTACCATGGCTATAGAATATCTGATAGGACCACTGTGCTTGGTACGACCGTGGTCATAGATCGTACCATAGTTTGACAAGTCAAAAATGTGCCTAAGTAAATTGTCATTATATAGCTGATCTGGTCGTTCCACATGGGTAGTTAGAAATCCATATTTATCCTCAATGATGGAAGTTGAAACAACTTTGCAAAGCATGACACAAAAATCTGAGCATTTCATTATTTATTTGATTTTCTTTATTGTTGAATATGATATTGATTTAATTGTTGTGACTATGATATGATGTTTTTCTTTAATAAATAAATTATTTTCAAAAAATAAAAAAGGACCCCGACGTGACCTGTTGGTAAGTATTAATAACATAATTATTTATTTTTAAAATCTTATGATGTTATTTAAATGTTGTTTTCCTTACTGAGTATATGGAACTCACCCTTTTCATGCCCCCAAATTAAGAAGATAGTGAGGAACCGACCGCTAACCTACCCCTTGATGTCTATGAGAATCCCATGGATTCACAAACCTTGATTGCATGACTTGTCCTGAACTCTGATGAGTCTAATCGTATAATGAAAGAAGTGGCCCTTTTGTATTTGATATTTTGTATTTTGCCACTTCTGGCCTCAGTTATATATATGTGTAATTGGAACTCATATATTTTTATAAGGGATTTGTAATAATTTGCTCTGCTGTATGGAATTTTATCATGCATTCGTAATCTGTTTCTGTATCTAACACCCTTATATCTTAATTTACATTTGGGATGTCACAAATACTATGCAAGCCGATATTTTTACTTGATGAGGATCTCTCCTTCTCCAATTGGTAACAATTGTTTACCATCTCCTCAATTAACTTATAGGTTGTCTCAAGTGTTTTATTATTCAATGTTCCTCCAGCGTCTGCATCAATCATGGTTTTGATGTTGGTGGTGAGACCATTGTAGAATGTTTGCACTTGAAGTCACATAGTTAGACCATGGTGAAGAACTCTCCTTAGCAGATCCCTATAGCAATCCCAACACTCATACAATGATTCTCCATCTATTTATGTAAATTTGGTAATGTCATTCCTCAACCTAGCTATCTTTGAAGGGGGAAAGTATTGAGCCATGTCTTCCCAAGTAGTGATGGAACCAGCTAGTAATAAATTCAACCAAGCCTCATATCTATCCTTCAACGAGAAAGGAAAAAATCTCAATCTGATTGCATCATTGCTCACTCCATTATGCTTGAAAGTGTCGCAAATCTCTACAAAATTAGCAATGTGCTCATTAGGATCTTCAGCTGGGAACCCAGAAAATTATATACTCTGCTGAATCATCTGGATGATGACTGGCTTAATCTCAAAGTTATTAGCTGCTACAGCCGACCTAATTACACTTGGTTCAATTCCAGTAAGGGATGGAATACCATAATCTGTCATTGTGCGCTATCTTCGCCCTTCCAATTCGTCACCCATTGTTATTGTTCCTCTTCTCAATGAATTTCTGACACGAGACGGGAGTTGTCTCATTCTTGCTTGTGCTCTTAGTCTATGGAAAATTCTCTCAATTTCTAGATCAAAAATCAGTAGTTCTTCGTTGTTTCTGATCATGCACTATAGAACCACCAATAAATATCTAGTAAAACAAAATAAACAAGGTAAACGTACCAAATTAATAAAAATAAGTCATTTACTCCCCAGCACAGTGCCAAAAACTTGTTGTGATGTGAACTCACCTAGCAAGTGCACTAGTTCGAGCATGTACTATAGTAGTAAATTCGGATATCATCCCACGAGGACTAATATAACAATTACTAAAATCATGACTAATTGGTATTATTTGGCCAACGACTAAGAGAATGAGTATAAACTAAAACTTAATAACAAAAAGAAATGATGAATTAGGATTAATTAATAATCAAGATATAATGATGGTTAGGATCTTAGAATCCACCGTAAGTTCAGCTATGAATTTTCTTAATTTAATATATACCCAGAACTTTTCTCCAATTTCATTCAATTATGTAGTAATCTCTTTCTCAAAATCAATTACCGTACCGACTTCATAATAACATATATATCTATGAATTAGTATGAATCGGTGTATTAACATTCAATCATCAAATATATAGATCATACCAAGTATTTCTACTCACATTCAATCTATTATGCTAACTTGATATTCTAATAAGCATTCAATCTCTCAATCCAATCATTCATCATAAATCAATAAATAGGTGATCAATTTATTTATGCATTAAGCCACAAGATAACACATAGGGATTGGAGAAAAAGCTTTTCATAGATTGAATAAGAAAATCGCAAAGTATCCATTAGGGTTTCATCAAAAGATCCCAAAAGAAAAGTTTAGTTACACATCCTAAAGAAAATTGCAAGAATTAAATCTAAAAGAAACATGAAACAATTAAGAATAACCCACTAGAAGAAGCTCTTGATATCTGTAGTCATCTTCTCTTTTCTCCTCATTCGGTCTCCTCTTTCTTTTGAAGATCATCCCCTTTTTATATCGTTCAAGACCTAATATTCTGATATGGCATGTCTCATAGCCATGTTTAATTGACACACAACCATGTCTTCCTCAAAATTATGTCAATTTTCAGCTTTTAGGCACGACACAACCGTGTTTCCCAAACACACGATCGTGTCTCTTTCACTGAGCGAAACAAAAAGGCTGCCTTCTTAACACATGCTCATGTGTTAACCTAGTATAAGGCACATGGCCATGTCTTCTAGGAACATGGCTGTATCTCACTCCTCTTTAGAAATAGAAACGTTAGCTTCTTAACACATGGTCGTGTGTTAACCCGGTATAAGGCACATGATTATGTCTTCCAGGAATATGGTCGTGTCTCACTCCTCCTCAAAAACAAAAATGTTGGCTCCTTAATACATGGTCGTGTGTTATGGCCATGTCTCCCACATCTTCATGCTTTAACCCTTTTTTGCCCAAATCTTGTTCCAGTCCACTCTAATTTGCTTCCAAGTCCCAAAATCATTCCTGAGTGCCAAAGAAAATCCAATAACATATGTGGCAAAAATAAATCAAAATCAACTCAAATAAAATAGAAAAATATCTATAAAGTTCAATTATATTAAAGAATCTTGTGATCAGTATAAATCTCAAACATCTCTATTTATAAGTAATGGTACCAGATCTTAATGGCGTATACAATTGCAGCTAATTCCAAATCATAAGTTAGGTAATTTCACTCATGCTTCTTCAGTTGTCTCGACCCATAAGTGATGACTCTACCATGTCGCATTAAGACACACCCTAAGCCTTGACTCGATGGGTTAGTGTACATCGCATAACCTCCTGATCCACTAGGTAGAGCTAACATTAGAGCAGTTACAAGCCGATTCTTGAGTTCTTTAAAACTATTCTCATAGCCTGCAGTCCATTCAAACTTGAGATCTTTTCTAGTGACTCGGGTAAGGGGTGTTGCAATCTTAGAAAATCCCTCCAAGAATCAGCAGTAGTACCCAGCCATACCTAGAAATTTATGGACACCAGTCACAATGGTAGGACATTGCAATCCCACAACGGGTTCAATCATGCTTGATCTACAGATACTCCATCCTTAGAGACCACATGTCCTAAAAAGGTGATATACTCGAGCCATAAGGCACATTTATTCCACTTTGCATATAACTTCTCTTTCCTAAGGCTTCCAAAACATATCTCAAGTGTTTTGCATGTTCTTCCTGTCTCTTTGAATAAATCAGAATGTCATTAATAAATACAATATTAACTGATCCAACCAGGGTTTAAATATCTAATTCATCATATCCGTAAATATTGCTGGGGCATTTGTCAACCCAAAAAGTAAGACCAGAAACTCATAATGGTCATACCTAGTTTTGAAAGAGGTCTTTGGAATATCTTCTACTTTAATTTTCAGTTGATACTAACCAGATCGTAAATCAATCTTAGAGAAGACTTGACACTTTGTAATTGATCAAAATACAATCAATCCTTGGCAAGGGATGTAACGACCTGAACTCCTATTCGGAGTCTTGATCGCATTCTAGTACATACAATAAATAATCTATGGTAATTCTTGTGAAACAAACCCTCAAAAATTTAAAAATCAATTCACATTCCTTGCATAACTATTCTAAAAGTGTCCAATATTCATGAACAAAATAAATACTTCAATGAAAGGAAATGAACAACCTTAAGTATTGTCTTGAAAACAAGGTAAAATGAAAAGAAAACAATCTTCTCGCAAGTCCCTTATTGTTTGGAACAGGATCCTGAACGTCTTGATATAAAAAATCTAAAATAATAAATTGGGTGAGTTACACTAGCTCCGTAAGGATACAAGAACCAACAATGTAATAGCTCACCCAAAGTGTTGTAAAAAAGGAGAAAAAAACTTATGGATCATTTATTCCATTAAAAGTTTGTTTTGAACCTAAAAATCAATTTGTTTTGACTTCATGCCATATTTCCCTCAACTCCCAACCCCTAACTTAAAATTTTCATCATATCATTTTATCTCAATCTCATTATAAATCACAAGTACCAACGAAATAAATCAGATTCGTGTTCAGCCTAACTCATTCAATTCATAAATACAATGAAACATGTCAAACCCATATTCAGGACACATATTATCATCAATAGTAAGTGCTAAAAAATCATAACTCAATCCACATCTAAGCACAATACACCTACCAAGTCAATCACATTCTGTCGTTTAAGAATTTAAGTTATTCATTCTTACATTTCATCATGCAATACCCTTCATACTAGTGTCATTATTGATCCATAAGGATCCCTTTACACGTGAATACTCGAAATAATTTCATACCAAGTACCGGTCGTCCCTACCTCTCAATCTAGGTGAGCATCATAAACATTGGCCATTCCCATGCCTCAACCTATATAGGTGCCATAACATCAATCGTCCTCACCCCTCAACCTAGGTGAGCGCCGTCATGCTCGTCGTATCCCCACAATAAGGTTCACCCTACACAACCATCGATACATCATTCTCACTTTCACTAATTTGTATGTATTTGTATTGTCATATTCGTTTTCCCTAGAATATTTTATTATGCATGCAAATTTCCATATAGTCCATACATACTATGTGCACCTATCATTACTTCATACCCAATCAGTTATGTTAACATCCCATACATGCACATTCACATGCATACATACCACATGCTTATAATCATACCCAACAAGCATTCTCATACACAAATAAATGTCCAGTTACTTCCTTACTTTATTAATTCTCCTATGTGTTAAATATAAACTAATTACCAACGTGTATATACATACATAGTTATTCGTACTATAACATGTACTCTTACACACTCATATATATCGATCCACATACTTACAGTTGATATATACACCGATTCACACATCTTGTACACATAGTTATAGCAATACATACACACATACCAACACACGCACGCACCCCATTCACAGTAACAACCACAAACGGTCTTTCCCACCAACTAACCCGCAACTATATATTAAGTCAAACAACATACAAAATATCAGGAAATAAAACAAACATAACAAATCAATCGTACAATAAAAATACACAAAATTGGCTTTTTAACATCACCATTAGTAATCACATGGGGTTTAATCTAAAACAACAATCTATCTAGATCATTAGGCCAAATTTTGACCAAATGATTATGAGTGAGGTTCGTCCTTACCAGAGTCAAAAATCGATCGCACCGTCCCAAGCAGCCATCAATTCGGTGTTTGCACTTTTTCCTCTTGAGTCAGTATTTTTTCAAACTAAATTTATAGCCAGGGTTAAAAAACAGTTGAAAATGGGAAAGAAATAGAGGAAAGGGGAAAAATCGCACTTATTGGGCTGTTTTCAATCCTCTAAAATGCAGCGGTGCCATTGCTCCATCTCCTGTGACTCTCACCGGCATCCCCTGTTCCCTTTTCCAGTCACCCCCATTAGCTAGGGTTTTTCTTAGGGTCGACAGGTGTGAATTTTAAATACCCCACCCCAACAAATCCCAACTTTTCGATCGATGAGATGGGGACCGTCCGATTGGGATTCATTTAAGTAGTTTTTTGACATTTCTTTCTGTGTGCACCCCTGACTTCCAGGTCTCATTTTCAAAAAATCTTAGCCATCCATCGTGCGAACCGTTGGATCAATCGTGATGGGGAATCAGGGCTACTAGTTTGGTAACAAGCAGATCGCCAATAACGTAGCCACGCGTGGAGCACCTGCTAATGCGATCACCACGTGATGCGATCTAGTTGGTCGTGTTTTTAAGTCAGCCATCTTGTGTGGCTTATCTTCTCATAACTATGAAGTGACCCCTAGTCACCTGAAATCTTTTTAGATTGGTCTGTTTTAATGTTGAAATTGTCCTTACTTCAAAATTTCATTCCAAAAAGATCTAAATTAATTGTTTTGAATATTTTTTTTACATTTTTAGTGGTTTTTAACATTTAGTTCATTAACCCATTTAATTTTAAATTGTAAAATACATTGTAAATAAGACATACTTTATTAAGCTATGAAATTCAATGATTTTCAATCCTGGATATTGCAAGGGATATTTGTTTTTTATGGTAACTCGGTTGAGTTCTCTATAATCAATGTACATTTGCTTGGTTCCATTTTTCTTCTTTGCGAACATCACAGGAGCACCCCAAGGAGAGACACTAGGGTGGATAAATTCTTTCTCTCTGAGTTTTTTCAACTATTTCTTTAACTCTTCCATCTCATCCCTTATAAATCTATAGGGAGCAACAGAGATAGGTTGAGTACCTGGCTATAGGTCAATAGAGAACTCTATTTCATGATTCAAGGGTACCCCTAAAAGTTCATCAGGGAATACATTTAGATATTCCTGAACTATCAATACATCATGAAGACTAATCTCTTTTTAATTTTTATTACCAACATGTCAACTTCCACACATTAGATTTAACAATTTATGGAAAATAATTTATATAATTTAGATAATAATCTATTATCAATAACACCATTCTATTAAGAGGTAAAGGTTTCTTCACTAGAAATATTAAATACAACCTTCTTATTGTGGCAGTCTAATGTTGCATAGTAAGCTGCTAACCAATCCATTCTTATAATTATATCAAAATCCTTTACGTCTAGAACTATTAGTCTACCTTTAGTTACCTCCCTGCTATCTCTATTATACAACCTTTATATATAACATCAAAAAGTAATATATTTGCGCTAGGTGTAAATATCATCAAAATTTTCTTTAAGAAAACAGGTGTAACACTCAATCGTGGTGCAAATATGTGTGACACGAATGAGTGTGTAGAACCAGAATCTATTAATACCTTAGCTAGATTTTTAGAGACAAGATATATAATTCGAAAAACATTCGAATTCGCTTCAGCATCCGATGCAATGAGAGTATATACTCGTTCTTGCATTGGAGCTCCGATCTGTTCCTTCATGAGTGGACAATTACGGATCATATGCTATTGGCTACTACATTTAAAATAGGATCGAATGACACGATGGCATGGCTGGTTGCCATGATTCTTCCTACAATTGCGGCATGCTGGTGCCCTGCCTGGTGCTATTGGGGGTCTAGGAAATATTGTTGTTGTCACCCTAGGTCTTTTATCTTGTGAACTAGGTACTGGAGTCTGACTTTCTTAGAGCTACAAATGGTCGAGAATTGCTTGTTTCTGAAGATAAACCCTTAAGTCTACTCTCTACTATCTCTACTTTAGATAGGACTTCAGCATAACTATTAAGCTTTAAAACTACAAGATGATCCTAAATTTTTGGGCATAGTCCCCACTGAAACTTCCTTGCCGTATGTTCTTCATCGATCATGATTGTTAGGGCAAAGTAAGTCAACTCAATAATCTCCAAGTGTACTCATCTACTAATAAGTTCCTCTAGGTCAGCTGCATAAACTTTCATTCTTTCTTATGTCAGAGATGTGTAGGAAAATACTCAGTGTTGAACACCTCCAAAAATCGCTCCTAGGTGATGGGAGTAGGTAAAATGGTATGTTTGATCTCTCACCAGCGGTCAGCTTCACCTATAAGTATATGCATAACAAGGATCACCTTCTGCTTAGTGGTCACACTTAGAACTCTAAACACCTTTTCAATTGTCTTCAACCATCTCTCAGCCTTAATAAAATTCTTTGTACCGGCAAAAGTGGGAGGATTAAGTCTCATGAATCTTTTATGGCAACTTAGATCCACAACTAGTGGTTCTGGATGTAACACCCCATTAAACTTTGCACTTAATTTGTAATTGGGAAACTCCTATTTATTCAGGCTCTAAAGCCACTTGAACTCTTTAAATTATCTCATAATTTTATATCATATTTCTTAAATTTAATTCGTATTTTTAATTTTATTCTGAAAATTATATTTTATGATTTTTGTTATTTTTTGTATATTTTATTTTATTATTCTATTTTTTCATAAAAATAAATTATTAGGAGAAAAGACAAAAAGAGTGGCAAAATCCCACAAGAAAATGCCCACATGAAAACCCCCCCCGCGCAAGCATTGCACACCACACGCACTTGCATGTGCACAGCCAGCACAAGATGTGCGCACTGTGCGCACATCCCATACGCACTGGGCAGGAGGCTGGTCTGCGCGCACATCCCATCACACATAAACTAGCGTGGCGCTGTGTGCCCTGTGTGTGCATCATCCACACAGCATGCCTATGCGGTAGACCTGCACGTAGTGCCCTGTAACAGGCAGAATAGGTCGGCGCGCTTGTAGGTTAGGCCTGCAAAGTGTAGCAGACTTGGGGAGGCACATTGTTCCCTCGGGCAGTGTGCCCCTACCCCTTGGGCACCGTGCGCCGCCAGTTGACGGTGTATCGCCACTGTCTTAGGTGGTGTGCCACTGTCGGTTGGGAGGTTCTTTCTCCATTTTTCGCGATGCTATCGTGCCGCATCACACCACTCTTTTTCCATTTAACTTTCTCTTTCCTCACCAGATTTTACCACTTGGCGCATATCGAACGGTCTCCATTTTTTACAAATCGGGACCCCCCTCTTCTATTTTCCTATTCTATTTTCCTCATCACTTCCATTTCATTCTTCCATCCTCCAAGAGCTTAGAGAGAGAGGGAGTGATCTAGAGATTCACAAATTCAAATTTTACAACATCTAAACTTTCATGAGTGTAAGAGTAATCAATTGATACTTCTTTTGATTTTTGTCTTAACCCTTTGAATAAGAATACTACTAAACTAATATTTTTCAAAGTCAAACTACTAACTCTGAAAGTACCATGCATACTACATTATAATTACATTTAGTAAAAAAATGCAAATTTAATTTGTATGTACAAATCTAATTTGTTCTATTAGATGTTATACAAAGTGGCAGGTTCTTGAAATTCATCCAAGAAGCATTAATTATTTACCAACCTATGGTTTAAACATATGTATGGTACGTAATGGTTGTATAAATCTAGATGAAAATGGAACATATAGGTAGTGCAGAAGGTAAACAATCGGTATATTTAAATCAACTTCAAAAGTATAACATAATTAATTTATGCTTTTTTAACAAAAAATTTGTAAGAAAGACGTGATAATGAAAATAAAAATAAATAGTGCATTAAGATGCATGATGCATATACAGATACAAGTGCCTGTTGTATTAAAATGTATATAGTACTTAATAGATTTACTATTCAACATGTTACTTTTTATACTAAAAATATGATATTTTAATATATTATAAATGATCAAGTGTTGTTAATACAATACTTTGATTGAGAAAGTTAATTGAAAACATTACAACTGTGTTCTACATTTATAAATATTTTTATAAAACATGTCTTCTTTTTCATGCGCATAACTACTGCGTATGAAGGAAACAAGTGAGGAAGTGCAATCTCAACGAGGTCTGAGTCCTTAAAAAAAGGCTCTCAAAGATATAATCTTTTAAGAAAATACAAATTTAAATTGAAAATATTCCATTAAAAACATGACTATCTAAATCTTTCCATTTTATAGGAAATTTATTGAGAAGATTGACAAATTAATAAAAAAGTGAACATAAAAATTTAGTTAGATTAGCAAAAAAATTTGAATCAGTGTAGAAGAGATTAATAGAGAAGATGAATAATCATCAAAAGCATCAAGAAAAATAACATATTATGAAAGATAACTCATCATGGTGAAAGATTGAGCCAGATCAGGATAATTCTATAGATAAGCTTATCAAACGCCTTTGTGGCTAAGGATGAGGAGAGGAAAATAGTTATTAAAGAATTTAGAGAAAGACATATGAAACTTGGAGAAGTTCAATTAGGATTTTTTGCTCGAATTTGTATTGTAAGGCTTTTTCCAATAAAATGTTAAACCACAAAGTGGATTTTGTAATTGTTCCTCTTAATTTTATATTACTTTTATATTTCCTTTCAATATGTTAAACCTAGGGAGGGATTTATATGGTAATATGGACATTTAAAATAATTAGTAGGATGGTAATTCTATGATATTCTGTACTTTGGGATTTTCTTCTTCAAACTTTATTTATATATATATAATATGTTAAACTTCATGGTGGTTTTGTAATTTTTTCTATAATTTTATTACCAAGTTTATAATTTTTTTGTTACTAATTTATTATTCATGTGTGGAGAAACATGAAAAAAAATTTCATTATCTTCCCAAATTTGATATATATACTAGGAAATAGGTTGGTAATTATATAATATGGTGTTTTTGTAATACTCCGCTCATTACTGTGCTAAAATGATTTAGAAACTCTATTTATTCAGACCTTTGGTCGCCTTGAATTTAATTAATTTACGCTGTTTAATATTTCTCATGATTCATGATTTTGATTTATTTTTATTTTTACTAATTTTTTTTATTTTATTTTAAATTATTTTACATAGATCTTATATGGACAAGATTATTTAGTAGGTATAGTGCACATATGTATCATATCACTCAATAAGTACAATGCACACATATCTCATATGTACCAGATCACATAACATGTATATATTGTTGCATTGTATAATGAGTCTTACTTAACAAAATCAAATAAGTACTTTGCTTTGGATCAAATCACTTCAAAACATATTAATGTTATCATGTGATCAATTCAAATCTCTCCACTCATTTTTCAACCTGAACTCTTTACATCACCAGAGTCTTCTCTGATATTTTCCTCAATTCCTCTAGTAACTTGAGAAAAGTCTCCTCCTATAAATACCTCAATTTCCTATAAAACTTTTGGCAGCATTGTCTCTTAGAATTATTACTAATTCGAACTTAAAAATATCCGTAACCATAGGGAGAAATTATGCCTACGAAAAAAAAAAATTGAAACTTTGTACCTTGTTGGACATATTATCTTAACTTCGACAAAATTTCAACATAATTCCTAAGCTTTTTCTCTCGAAATCCAAGAGATTCCCAGGATGGTTGTGGCTCATCTCTTGACTTAAAAACCACTACAACATTACTCTAAAACCATCCTAAAATTTGAACTAAAATTGAGTATAAAAACTTAAGAAAGGCCTACCTAAGCTCCTCGAATGTGACCTTTTTCTTGGTCGTGACTTACCTCCTTTTTCCTTCTTTTTTCTGTTAATCTTTCTTCTTTTTTCTTCCTTATCTCTTTCCCTCACAATTCAACTAGAGTTGCCCCTCAATTTCCTTAGAAAATTCTCACAAAATCACAAACAACTCACGAGTCACACACTTTCTTCTCCTCCCTCACCCTTTTGGGTTAAATTCTTTCTCTTCTCTCTTTCTCCCTTCTCCTCACGAGTTGGGATGCTTTCTCCCCTTCCTCAAGCTCCCTCTTTATAGGTGAAAGAAGCCAAGATGAGTTGGCAAGAGATGGGACACGTGGGAAGCCATCACTATATCCCTCATGCTCGTTTCTAGATTTTTCTCCACCTCCTCTTTGCTTCATCGCCTCATCTATTTTTCAGCTACTTAGCATCCAAATTTAGGCTTAGTTGGAGCCTATTAGTTTTATATTAAGCCTACCTAAGTCCAAAATGTCAAAATATTTGACACAAAAGTCATTTTTATTGAATTCAATACATCTTAAAAGAAGAAAAGATAATAGAAAGTTAGAGCTACATACCATTCGAAGATTATGCAGCCATAGCATGAATGAGAGACCCCTTGATAAAATCTTTAATTCTCTGTCTCATTTATTCTCTCTATCTGACTACTATGCACGAGAACTTTGAAGCTTTAATTGATGGAATACTCATATAAAAGGAGAATTTGTGCTCCCTTTATGGATGAGAGAAGAGGCTAACGCACATTCATGACAATTAAATGTGTTGATAACCATTTCTATTATTATACTTTAATTTCCATAAAATATAATAATTTTATAATTGATTTAAGGTTACTCATTCCAACAAGGTACATTTTCTTTTATAACGGTCATTTATTATTTTAGGTGTCTTCTCAGCTAGCTTTAACCGTTATAAGCGGATGAGAAAAAATAAAATGTCAGATTAGTGGGTCATCCACTTAATTACTGGAATTAACATTCTTCCACTTAAGCCACTAAACCAATTATAAAAACTTTAATAATATATATACATTTTTTGTATTAAAAATATATTTATTGATAAATGAATCTGATACATGATCCTGATAAAATCAGCTAACAAGTGCCCAAAATTAATATACCATAATACTGAAATAACTTAGATTATAAATGTGAATCATAACTGTCACATGACTTCAATATCACATTTCCTTCAATGCATCACTCATCAATAACCTTTACTAATTCAGTCTATAATGCCAAAACATCCTTTATAATTTATCTTATCAAGACATTCCCTATTGATTAAATACTAAATTGTGCACCCATGATTAAAAAATAGGAAATAACATAAACAAACTTTAATGTACAAAATGTCAATTATTCAATCACTGAAATATCCATCGTCACATTATGGATTACTCAAACGACCTAACCTTACAACATGTTTTGCATATGTCTTTAGAGATAGTCCTTTAATCAATGGATCAACAATCATAAGTGTGCTACTAATATTTTCAATAGACACTTGTTGTTTCTGAACTCTTTCTCTAATAACTAAGAACCCTAAGTCCATGTGTTTGGATCCGTTAGAATATTTTCCATTTTTAGAGAAAAAATAACTGTGGTATTATCACAAAATATTCTTAATGGCTTGGCAATAGAGTCAATAACACCAAGCCTTGAGATGAAATTTTGTAACCACATAGCATGACTTAAGGCTTCAAAACATGCTAGAAACTCAGCCTCCATTGTGGATGAGATAGTAATTGACTGCTTTACACTCTTCCACAAAATTGCCCCATTTGTAAGCATAAAGATAAAACCTGAAGTAGACATTAAACTATCACGACAACTGCCGTAATCCGATTTTGAGTATCCAATCACCTCTAATTGTTGTAATCTTTTATATGTAAGCACATAATCTTTTGTCCTTTTGAGATACCTCACAACCTTCTTTGTAACTTTTCAGTGTTCAATTCCTAGATCACTTTGATATCTTCTAAACATACCAACAACATAACTTATATCTAGTCTAGTACATATTTGAGCGTACATCAAACATCCCATGGCAAATGTAAAAGGAATTTTCTTCATCCGTTCCCTTTCTAAGTCACTCTTTGGTTACTGAGTTTTACTTAATTTGTCACTCTTCAAAATGGGTGCAACGCTAGCTAAACATAACTACATATTGAATTTCTCTAAAATTCGGCTACTATATCGTTTCTGAGACAAATCTAACAATCCTCGAGATTGATCTATGAAAATTTATATTCCAAAAAAATAGGTTACCACACTCATATCAATCATCTGAGAGTTTTTAGAAAGATACTTTTTGGTTTTGTATAACTAAGTAAGATCACTACTAGCCAGCAAAATATCATCCACATATAATATCATAAATATAAAATTGCTTCCACTAAATTTTAGATATGTGCATTGATGAACAATGTTTTTCTTAAATCTGAAAAATATAATGGTATCATTGAACTTTGTATATCATTGTCTGGAAGCTTGTTTAAGACCATAAATGGATTTCTTTAATTTGCAAACTAGTTTTTTTTTTCTTTAGAAACCCTTCAGGTCATTCTTTATTGATATCTTCATCTAAAATCTTATTCAAGAAAGTAGTTTTCACATCTATTTGATCTAACTCTAAATCAAAATGTGCTATAAGTGCCATAATGATTATAGGGGAGTTCTTTTTAGAAACTAGAGAGAATGTACCTTTATAATCTATGACTTTCCTTTAAGTAAAACCTTTGGCCACTAGTCTGGCTTTAAATCATTCGATATTGTTTAGTGTCATGTTTGGTCTTGCAGACCCATTTACAATCAACACTTTTACAATTATCAAGTAATTTGACAAAATCAAAGATAGCATTATGGTCCATAGATTTCAACTTTTCTTTCATAACTTCTATCAATTTATTGAAATCATCACTTTTTAAGACTTCTGAAAACGTAACCGGATATGTTTTTATCCCAATATCAAAATTATATTCTTGTGGATATATCACAAAATCATTTGATATAACAGATTTCCTTTGCCTTTGAGATCTTCTCAAAGGCATTAATTGAGGTTGCTCTACAACATTTTCAATGACGACATCTTCTTGTGGTAATGAACCATTTCTATTTTATAGCTAATTTTTCGAAAATTGCTGAGAAGGTTAAGCAATAATTGTTTCTTGAGGCAAAAAGGGTAGTTGGATATCCACTCTTATTTGCTCAAGATATACTTTTTTTGGTTCTTCACTCCCACTAATTTGCCATTCTCTAAGATTATGGCATTACTGGTTTCAACTATTCATGTATCATGGTTAGGATAATAAAATATATACCCTTTGGACATATATGGATAACAAATAAAATATCCTAATATTGTCCTTGAATATAGCTTTTTGTCAAGTGGTTTAAAGATTCTTGCCTCTGCTGGACAATCCCATATATGTAAATGTCTTAAACTTGGTTTCCTACCAGTCCACAACTCGAAATGAGTTATAGATATTGCTTTACTAGGCACTCTGTTCAAGATACACATTGCGGTCTTGATGGCTTTACCCCATAAAGAAATAGGTACAGAAGAGTAACTCAACATACTCCTACTTATTTCTATTAAAGTATGATTACACTGTTCAACAACACCACTCTGCTGCGGGGTACGTGGAATTATATATTGAGTACAAATGCCATGTTTTTATAGGAATTTGATAAAGAGACAAGAATTTTTTCCTAACTCATCATATCTACCATATTATTCACTACCTCGATTAGATTTCACAATCTTAACCTTTCTATCTAATTGTCGTTCAACCTCTGTAATATACACCTCAAAGATTTCAATGGCTTGAGACTTATCATGCATTATATATACACAATCATATCGAGATAGATCATCTATAAAAATGGTAAAGCATCTCTCTCCAATGAAACAAAGAATGGAGAGTGGTCCATAAATTTCCATATGAATTATCTCAAGAAGCTCATTACTTCTTGTGGCACCTATCTTTATATGTTTAGATTGCTTCCCTTTTATGCAATCTACACATACTTAGAAATTAGTGAAGTCAAGATTTTGTAAAATTTTGTCATTCACAATTCTCTCAATTCTTTCCCTAGAGATATGCCCTAGCTTTTTATGCCACAAGAATGAAGAATTTTTATTAATTAAACCACATTTTGAACTAATATTTGAATGCAAGGTAACCAAAGCTTGTGCAAATTCATGATCCAATCAAATTTTGTATAAACCATCATATAAAGTATCTGAACCAACTATCATTGAATTAAACACTAAACTTACTATTCCAAAACCAAAATAAACTGAATATCCAACAACATTAAATTTGGATAGTGAAATTAAATTTATAGAAATCGAAGGTACATAAAAAGTATTCAAAAGATCCATCTAATGACCAGTCTTTAGTAGCAAGTGATAGGTACCTGCAACTACCATTTCTATTTTGAGACAATTTCCCATATAGAAAATTTTTCACTTTCTTTTGGATTCCTATAACACCCCGCCCATTGTTGTGTTTAATTAATTTGGAAAACCCTATTTATTCGAGCCTTTGGCCGCATTAAAACTTATTTAATTTACTACGTATATTATTTATCGTAATTCAAAAATCTGGTTGATTTTTAATTATTTTGTTTTCATTTAATTTTATTTAATTTTAATTATTATTATTTAATTTTATCAAATTTGCATTTAATTTAATTTAATTTAATTTAAAAAATTAGGAAATTTTGGAAACACGGCAAAACGGAAAGAAATCTCGCGGGAAAGCATAGTCGCATATTGTGCGCGCCGTCCGCAATGCAGGCTTGCGCGGATAGGCCATGTGCGCTTGGGGCCTATTTTTCGGGCCTGTGTACGGGCGCCCAACGTGCCCAGGCCCTGCACACGCGCAGGTGGCCTGTATGCTAGTAGGCTAGCCTGCAGCATGCCGACTAGGCCACTGCCACCTCGAGCTGTGTGCCACCGTGTCGCAAGCAGCACGTCGCCGCTGCTGGTGGAGGAGGCTCACCTCCCTCATTTTTTGTGCCAAGCATCTTTTTCTCCTCTCTAGCCCCTTGGTGCGAATCCGACAGTTCTAAAATTTTATAAATAAGTCTTCCCATCCCATTCTTCTCCACACTTCCATTCTTTAATTTTTCAAAACTTAAAGCGAGAAAAGGAGAGAGAAAGTGATCTAGTTAGAGAAGGAGACAAAGAAAAAAGGAATGGTGAAGGAGAAAACATCGTGAAGGAGAAAACATCAAACTTTTGGTAAGGAATTTAGTATTTCTTTCGTTAAGGGGTATTTTTAGATAAAGTAAAATTATTAAACATGATGATTGTAACTTTGCATGTTTTGTATGCTTTTGTGTTTATAGTTCCATGTAAATTATAGACATTTGATGATTTGCATGTAATAAAATATAATATGAAGTCAGTATTGTTGCTTGGTAAAAATAAAAGAATACTAAAAATAATAGAGAAAAAAAGAAAATTTGAATGAAGCATGAATGGTCTAAAATATATATATTTGTATTGACATGCATATTGCATCAAGTGTCTCGTTAGGCTTTTTATCTCTGAGTGGCATCTGTTCCCCTAGCCCCTTTTAGGCTATCTGTTTCCCCCTCTCCCATCTTGTCTGGAAAGACATAAGAGGATCACTCCTAGTTGATGACGGCATACGCTCTGATGAGAGTGGTAACGAGAATGTCTATTAGGGATCACCATTGGCTAAGTACTATAGTGACTATAGATATCTGATAGGGCCACTATGGTTGGTACGACCGTGGTCGTATATCGTACCATGGTTTGACCAGTTAAAAATGTGTCTGAGCAAATTGCTGTATCTGTATCTGATCTGGTCATTCCACTTGGCTAGTTTGAAATTTGTATATGCCTACAAAGATGAAAATTTTTAATGGCTTGGTGAAGCATTACACAAAAATCTAAGCATTTCATGATTTATTTGATTTTTTCTATTATCTGGCATGATGTATGCTTGATTGTTTGTATTAACGTATCATTTTCTTAACAAATAAATGGTTTCCATAATGTGAGATAAGTAAGCGAGGAAGTTAAACGGTAAGATAAAATAATTAACTTTTGAAATCTTAAAATGTTAATTTAATATTGTTTTTCTTACTGAGTATATGCAACTCACTCTTTCTATGCCCCCCAAATGAAGAAAAAAGTGAGGAACTGCAGGGTAACCTACCATTGAAAGTCTATGAGGATCCTGTGGATTTAAAAGTCTAAGTGCATGACTGTTCCTGCACTCTGATGAGCCCAATAGCATAGTGAAAGAAGTGACCCTAATGTTTTGTTTTGTATTTTGCAGCTACTTCTTACCTCAGTATATGTATATATTGGAACTAATAAATCTTTTGTAAGGGATTTGTAATAATTTTGTTCTGGTGCATAAATTTTATCATGCACTTGTTATTCTAAATCTTTATATGACACCCATTTTCCTTAATTAGCAGTTGGGATGTCACAAGAACCGTTTTCTATTCTCTACGTTCACCGAAGACTCTCAAGAATATCGTTTTTTCAATATTAGACCACAAATTCGTGTCTCCCTTTCTTTCGTAGGAATGACGTGAGGAAGACCATCTGTAGAAAGTATTAAGCGACCCGAAGCCTTGGATCATCTGACTAGGGTTGAATTTACAACACTTTTTCGACCCATCGAAGGATTAATTGCAGCCATATGACAAAACCAGGCCAACCTTCTTCCATTCCCTGCCCCTGAATTTTGAAACACAGAATGGTCTATCTCTCACAATATAGCAGAGTTTACGAAACTTAACCCCCCATACTTTGAAGGTGGCCTTAATCCTTTAGTAGTTGAAGTTTGGATCCTACAAATAGAGAAGCTCTTCTCTATCCTAAACTGACTGAAGAACAAAAGGTCCCTCTTGCAGCTTTCATGTTAAATGGTAAAGTCGAATACTGGTGGTGACTTAAGAAAGAAGTCCTACCTACCCCTACTTCCTGAAAATTTTTTATGGATGCTTTCTTTGATAACTTCTTTCTTGCCTATGTTCGGAAAATGAAAGAGGAGAAATTCTAGGACCTCCACTAAGGAAGCCTGTCTGTAGGCCAATATGCAGCCCGTTTTATTCAACTATCTAGGTTTGCCCCTTTGATGGTCACCCTAAAAAGCCGAAAAGCTAGAAAGTTGCTCGAGGGCCTTCGTGCCAACATTTATGACCGAGTCGTGAGGCTGAGACCCAGCTCGTATGCAGAGGTGCTCAAACATGCTCAGTTGGCCGAAGATCTTATCTCGGCTAAGCACCAACACATTGCCTGAGTCTATACCCAACATCTTAGAAGAAGATTACCGGACCCAATAAGCAATTTTCTAGATAAACGGACCAGAGTTGCCCTTCCTCCTACCTTGGCTCCATCTACAGCTCCACCTGCCTGAATTAACCAACTTTGTTAGCATTGTGGTCCCTCGCATGGTGACATGCCCTGTCGGTGTATCAATAACGCCTGCTATCGGTGCAGAAGCACCCAACGCCTTATAAAGGATTGCCCTCAACAACCAAAGGATGTAGCTTGACCCTAGCACAAGGTTGAGTGTACCACTTAGATGAATCTGATGCCCTTCCTACTCCTGTCCTCATCTAGGGTATGCTTTCTATTCATAATACTTCTGTCAAGGCTTTTATCGATACTGGTGCAACTCACTATTTTATTTCCTATGCATTTGCTTGTAATCTAGAGTTTAGACTAGAAGCTTTAGGAAAAACACTAGTGGTGGAAACTCTCTCTAAAGGACTACTAGAAGCTCATTGTGTATATAAGGACTGTAGGATAAAAACTTCAGGGTAGAGGTATGTGTAAACCTGATACTATTAGATTTTATAGGATTTGATATAATATTAGGAATGGACTGGTTGGAAAGGTATAAAGCTATAATAGACTATGAAAGTAAAATTATAACCTTATTATCCCCGAAAAAGAAATAAAAGTTATTGTTATCATTTTCCTAATAATTAAATGAACATGAATATGGGCGCTGATCTTGTTGTATGTTCTATACAAATTGTTTGCAATTTTTCAGATGTCTTTCCCATCAAACTTCCTGGTCTACCTCCCCTACGTGAGGTAAAGTTCTTGATTGAATTGTTGTTTGGAACCCAACTAATCTGAAAATTCGAGTATCGCATGAGTCGTGCTGAGCTAACAGAGTTGGAACAACAGCTTTCTAACCTTATCACCTAAGGCTAGCCATTCCCCTTAGGGCGTTCCAGTGTTGTTCATAAAGAAAAAGGATGGTTCCCTCCGACTCTGTGTGGACTATAGGGAACTCAATCGAGTGACCATTAAAAGAAAGTAACCCTTACCCCAGATCGATGACTTCTTTGATCTACTGCAGGAGCTACAGTCTTCTCTAAGATCGATATCAGGACCAGGTATCACCATTGAGAGTTAAAGAAGAAAGTATTCCAAAAATTATCTTCCGGTGTAGGTACGATTTATATGAGTTCAGGGTGATGTCGCTCGGATTGACCAATGCCCCAGCAGCCGTCATGGATCTAATGAATCGAGTTTTTCAGCATGCACTAGATCAATATATCATCATTTTTATTGATGACATTCTAGTGCATTCCAAAAGCTGTGAGCAACACATTATACATTTGGCTGAAGTGTTGGAGACTCTCCACAAAAACCAACTGTATGCAAAACTAAGCAAGTACTCCTTTTGGTTGGATTGAGTTTCTTTTCTTAGTCATATAAGCTCAAGTAAGGGAGTTTTTGTAGACCCGTTCAAGGTGGAATAGGTGGTCAGCTGGAGTCTGCCACTAATATGGCCGAGGTACGTAGTTTTCTTGGATTAGCAAGTTACTATAGATGATTCATTAACGGGTTTGCCAAGATTGCTGCCCCTATAATTCGACTCACCCGAAAGGTATTAGTACCCTTTATCTGGAATTATGAGTATATGAAAGCTTCAAGGAACTGAAGCACCGTTTAACCTCTGCTCCTGTGTTAATCCTCCCTGATAATGTTGGCAGATTCCATGTTTATTGTGATAAATCATTACGGCGAGGAGTATAGACCTACGCGAGTCCTGTTAGTCGTAGGCGGGTCGTCCGTGCGTCACATTACGTGCGAACAGGCGTCGCACACTATACGCGCACTGTCCGCATAGCAGGCCTGCGCAGATAGGCCATGTGAGCCTAGGGCTTGCGCGCGGCACCCAGCAAGTAAAGGTCTTGCGCGCGTACAGGCTAGCCCTTGCGCATGCGGCAGGAAGCTTGTGCACCTACAAGCTAGCCTGCAGCAACGCTGGTCGGGACATTGCCACCTCAAGTAGCCCACCACCGCTGCCTTGGGCAGCGCACCACCGTCGTCGGTGGAGGAGGCCTTCCTCCCTTATTTTTCGTACCGAGCATCTTTTTCTCCTCTCACTTCGCCAGAAATTTCCCTCCCCCTTCCTTTCCTCTCCACACTTTCATTTTTCCATTTCTCAAAGGTTTAGAGAGAGAAAGAGATAGTAATCTAGTGAGAAAAGAAGAGAAAGAAAGGAGAATGGTGAAGGAGAAAACATTAAGGTTTTAGAAAGGAATCTAGTATTTCTTTTGATATCTTAAGCAGTATTTTTAGATAAGCTAATTTAATATGATTATGATTTTGTCTATTTTGTATGCCTCTGTATTCAAATGAGTCGAATTGTTCTTATTTTCAAGCATGTTATATGAATTACAGACACTTGATGAATTTAAATATAATGAATATAATTTATAATCGGTAAAAGTAAAAAGTATAAAAGAAAATAAAAAGAGAAAAGTGGAATGAAGCCTGTATGGTCCGAAGTGTATCAGTATTGACATGTATATTGCATCAAATGTCTCATTAGGCTTTTTATCTCTGAGAGGTATATATTTTTCTTGCCCTTCAGGGTATCTATTTTCCCATTCCCTATTTTTTTGAAAAGACGTAAGAAGACCACTTCTAGTGGATGACGGCATACCCTCTGAAGAGAGTGGTATCGTACTATCTGTAGGGCCACTATGGCTGGTATAGCCATAGTCATAGATCGTACCATGGTTTGACTAGCTGGAAATGGGCCTGAGTAAATTGTTGTATCTATATCTGATATGGTCATTCCACTTGGGTGTTGGAAATTTGTATCTGCCCTCAGAGATGAAAGTTGTAACGACTTTGCGAAGCATAACACGAAAATATGAGCATTTCATAATTTATTTAACTTTTTCTATTATCTGGTATGATGTATGTTTTATTATCTGTATTAACGTATTATTTTCTTAACTAAGAAATGGTTTTCCATAATGTGAGATAGGTAAGTAAGGAAGTTAAACGGTAAGATAAAATAATTAACTTGTGAAATCTTATAATGTTAATTTAATACTATTTTTCTTACTGAGTATACGGAACTCACTCTTTCCATCTTTCCCACTCCCCCCAGGATGAAGAAGAAAGTGAGGAACGGCAGGCTGACCTACACTTAGAAGTTTATGAGGATCCCGTGGATCCACAAGTTTGAGTGCATGACTGTTCCCGCACTCTGATGAGCCCAATAGCATAGTGAAAGAAGTGGTCCTAATGTTTTGTTTTGTATTTTGCCGCCACTTCTGCCCTCAGTATATGTATGTATTGGAACTCATATATATTTTATAAAGGATTTGTAATGATTTTGTTCCGCTGGATAAATTTTATCATGCACTCATTATTCTAAATTTGTATCTGACACCAATTTGCCTTAATAAGTACTTGGGATGTCACAAGAACCATTTTCTATTCTCAACATTCATCAAAGATTCTCAAGAATAACTACAAGTTTTAAGTCTATTATAATGGCATAAGACTCTATTGTAGTCGACTTGGCCAAATAAATTGCTAGTCTGTCTGAACAGATGGAAAAAGTTATGTTTTAGATGGAGGATCAATCTCGTGATGATTTTGATAAAAACTCCACGGAGTCAAGTAAAAGTCCTAGTCCAAGTTTAAGAAAAAAAAAAAGATCAGTCTCCTCAAGAAGGGGAAGAAGAGAGGCTGTCAAGATCTTTTAAGGTGGAGGCAAAAATTGACATTCTATCATATGACAGTTCAGTTGATGCTGAGAAGTTAGACTCTTGGATCAATCAGTTAGAAACTTACTTTACCTTATATAGGTATAGTAATGAAGATAAGGTCTCATTAGTAAGACTAAAAATAACAAGCCATGCCTTAGCATGGTGGAATTCATATATGCAAATCCATGAGAGTGAAGAAATAACTTGGGATAATTTTCTGAATCTCATCCAAAAAGAATTTTATCCAATGGACTACTAAGAAGATTGGTGGAGGCATGTCAGAACCTATGTCAAAAGTGAGACCAATTAGTGCAAGAATATACCACTGAGTTTGGACGTCTAGCTGTGAAGACAAGGTCTCATTGGCAAGACTAAAAATGATAAATCATGCCTTAGCATGGTGGAATTCATATATACAAACCCATTAGGGTGAAGAAATAACTTGGGATAATTTTTTGGATCTCATCTGAAAAGAATTTTATCCAATGGGCTACTAAGAAGATCGGTGAAGGCGATGACACAACCTACGCAAAAAGCGAGACCAATCAGTGCAAGAATATACCACTGAGCTTAGATGCCTAGCTGTGGTGTTAGGAGTTCCGAGGGATTCACTTGAGACGTTCATGAAATACACCTCATTACTTTTGCCACGTATAAGTACTGAGATCTCACTTTACAAACCAAACGACGTGTCTACCGCAAGTATGATAGCTATGACCATTGAAAAGAAATATAGTCGTAACGAGTAATCCTTTGAAGGCTTAAGATTAGGCTCCCCAAAACATAAAAAGTTTAAGAAGACTACTTCAGCCTTTTCATCCTCATCATCAACGTCAAGTGTTAAAAGGTACTGCGACCATCGTAAGATTGATGGTCATATAAAAGAAAAATGTTGGAAGTTGTACGTAGAGTTACACCCAAAAAAAAGACAAAAAGGGTAAGACTATGGCAACAACAACTTGTGATAATGAACCTATGATAATTAATTAGGTTCAAAGAGTAGATCCAAACTTATCTCTAATGACATCGCCAAAAGTTATGGAATTGGAGTCATTTACCAAGCCTGACAAACAAGAGGATTTGTTTATCATAAAAATTCAAGTAAAACAAGAGATGATTACTGCATTGGTGGATAATGGAAGCAAACAGAATCTCATCTATGAGCAATTGGTGCAAAAGTTAGGATTGTCCATAATCCCTCATCCTAAGCCATACCTATTAGGTTAGATTCACAAAGATGTGAGGCTTTAAGTTAGTCTACAATGCACCTTTTGATTTATTGTTACCAATCAATTTATCGATGAAGTGACCTGTGATGCAGTCCCCCTTAATATATGCCAAGTAATACTTGGAAGTCCTTATTTATGGGATCGAGATGCTATTTATTATCGGCGAGCTCAAAAAATTTAATTTTCTAAAGAATGAAGGAAATATCTCTTTTCTGGTGAAAAGATGAAATAAACTGTTGATTTGATCACTGTGTGTCAAGCTAAGCAGATGATTAACTCATCAAATAAGTTTGTATTACTATTTATACAATCTTCTAAAGATGAGGGACGCACAGAGGCAACCAATATTGTTAACCCAACTCATGTGGCTATCACTAAGCCATCTCAAAACAAATAAAGAAATGAGTTAACAAAGTTGTGCGGAGAATTTCTTGACTTAATTTTAAAGAATAAGGTTTACCACTAAAGTGAGAAGTGGAACACGGGATTCAACTCATCTCAGATTCATCACTTTGAAATTTAAGTATGTATTGATATTTTGTAGTAGAGAATGAAGAAATAAAGAAACAAGTGTCTGATTTTCTTGAGAGTGGTGTTATAAAACTTATTTGCTTGAATTGGATCACTAGTGATTCTTGCTCCTAAAAAGGATGGTGATTGGCATATGTATAGTGACTATCATGCCTTGAATAAAATCATAGTGGAGAATCGATACCCTCTTCCCAAAATAGATGATCTTCTAAATCAATTGAAGCATCCCAATTATTTCACAAAGTTGGATTTAAAATCTGGTTACCATCAAGTACTAATCTAATAAGAAGATTCCTGGAAGACAGCTTTTAAGACAAGACAAGGTTTGTTTGAGTGGCTAGTCATGCCATTTGGACTTTGTAATGTTCTTGCTACATTTATGTGATTGATGAATGATGTCTTGAGACCTTTCATTAATCAATTTATCATTGTTTATTTTAATGACATTATCATCTATAGCCGTACTTGGGAGAAACACTTAGATCATTTGAGAAAGGTATTCAAATTATTACAAAAATGTGAACTTTGCCTTAATAAAAAGAAGTTTGAGTTTGGACAGAGATCATTGTTATACCTTGGATTTGTTATGGGTAACGGTGAATTACAAATCGATCCAAGAAAAGCAAAGGCTATTAAAGAGTGGCCCAGACCAATAAATGTCATTAAAATTTAATGTTTTATGGCAGTTTGTCAGTATGTTAGAAAACTTATTCAGAATTTCTTTATGATAGTCGCTTCCTTACATGACCTAACAAAGGCAACTCGATAGTTTGAGTGGACTCATAAACATGAGGACACATTTCAGCTTCTAAAAAAGAAGATACACGAGGCGCCTGTTTTAGTTCTACCAAATCTACAAAAACCTTTTTGAACTTGAGGGTGATGCATCTAGATATGCAATGGGTGTTATTCTAATGCAAGAAGGAAGAGTTATTGCTTACTATTCTGAATTATTTCAAGGGTCTTAAAAGAACCACCCAACTTATGATAAAGAGTTACATGCCCTACACTAAGTCGTAAAACATTAGCGTGTGTATCTTTTGGGTAAAGAAACGGTGTTTACACTAATTATCGACCCCTTCAATACCTTTAAACACAATCTAGATTACAAGCCCATCATATAAAATGGATGACCTACCTTCAAAAATTTAACTTGGTCATCAAATACAAAAAGGGAGTTCAGAATAAATTGGTCGATATGCTATCTCGGCCACTAATAACAACACTTTACTTGTCTATTGTAATGGAGATTCAACTAAGTTGTATGTGAAGAATATGTCAACATGCATGACCATGATCCACATTTTTGTGATATAATGACAATGGTGAAAATGAAGAAACCATAAGAGTTTACATTGCAAAATGGATTACTCTACAAAGGATCGCAACTATGTGTTCTAAAAAAAGTAAATTGTATTCAATGGATGCGAGAAACTCATACTTCAAAGGTAGCATGACACTTTGGAATAAATAAGACTATATCAAATCTTCAACGTTATGTCTACTAGCCTCGAATGCAACAAGAAGTAGTATATTTTGTCAAAGTTTGTGTGTTATATAGTACTTCAAAACCATCAAGTAAAATGATTGAGCTTTACACCATTACCATTTCCAAATAGACCATGGAAAAGTATGTCTATGGATTTCATGGGAGGTTTACCAACTACTAAACTAGGATATGACTACCTATATGTAGTAGTAGATAGATTTTCCAAGATGATAATACTTATACCATGTAAGAAAACCATCATGGGATAAGAAACAACAAAACTTTTCTTCAAGAATGTCTGGACACATTTTGGGTTACCAAGTTCTATTGTTTCAGATCGTGACACTCATTTTCTTAGAAGCTTCTGAAGATCATTGTGGTCTTTGATGGATTCGAAGTTGAATAGAAGTACAATGTTTCATCCCCAAACTGATGGTTAAACTGAAATTGTCAACCAGACCATTGTACATCTTCTATGAGAGTTTACTATATCTATAATTTGCCTTTAATCGAGCTATTCATAGCTCCACTAATAAGTCACCATTTAAAGTTTGTCTTGGCTACTTACCATAAAATCTATTTGATTTTGAGTTTACACTTGAGTCATCATCAAAGGAAGTTCAAGAAAAGAATGGTCCTGAGAAGGCTCAAAAGTACTTAGAATGCATTCAACGGGTCTATGGTGAAGTAAAAAAGTAGTTACAGAAAGCTCAGTAAAAATATAAAGCTAGACATGATCAACGTAGAGTAAAAGGTGAATTCCAAGTGGAAGATCTAGTATGGCTACACTTGGGAAAGAAGAGGTTAAAATGAGAAGGCAAGAAGTTGAAACCTATTCGTTATGGTCCTTTTAAAATCCTTAAAAAGATTTGTGATAACGTATGTCAACTAGAGTTACCTAGCTACATGGAAATATACTTTATAGTCAACATCAAAAATCTAAACCTTTCGAACCATCAATGTTGGATAATGAACCTAGAGAAGTTATGCCTTCAATGGATGATTTGCATACTAACAGTGAGACTCCATTACTGGAAGACACTATCTTTGAGAGAAAAGTGACAAAAACCCATAGTGGAACAAGAGAAGCATTCCATGTTGGAAAGAAAGGACAAAAACCCAATGCATCAAAATGCTTCACTAGAGACATTGGAGAATCTATGTTTTTCATTCTCAAATTTTAAGATCCATCAGGAGTTGGATTCCTTTAAAAGAATAAGGAGTAACGATCAAGGGATCTTTAATTTATTATTTTTATAATTTTTATTTTTATCACTTTCTATTTTTATTTAATATTAAAAATAGATTCATGGTTTTAATTAATTTACTAAAAAATAAGAGGATATTAATTTGTATGTTATTTTTATTATTTACTTATTTTAATATATGTGTTATTTTTGAAAGCTTCTCAAAGTTATATGAGAGGATTTCGTTGTAAGAATTAAAGTAGAGAAGAATGAAAGTTATCTTATCTTCTTTAAAGATAAACCTTCTCTTTATTTTTAATTAATATATGTTTGAGAGTTTTCAAGTTCTATCACTTCCATCAAATCACGAATAGAGTTAATTTTAATTATGTTTGAATGTAAGTATTTGTTTGTTTCTCTGCACATATATTTGTTTGCTGTTACTAACCGTTTAAACAGGGCTCGTTGAACGTGTGACATAACAGCATACAACCATCCGAGCTAGCTTAAATCCGTAATTATTTGAGTTAAGGCGGTAATAATGGCAATTAGTCCTGAACTAATGGAACAAACAATCTGATTGACCAGTTCACGCAGATGAACTCGACAACCTGAATTGGGTCCTTCTAGTTTCTAAAGCCAGCGACAAAATTAAATCCCAATGACGTTTCCTGGGTTATTTGATCAATGAGAATCAGTCAGTGAAAGTTTCCTAACTAGTTTAAGAAGGATTGGTTGTCGAAACGTTTCCAACAGCTAGAACTAATTTGCTGCATTTTGACCTTATTGATTTTTACATCAGTGATCAATTACACGATTGGGGTTAGCTACTTCATTAACTGAGAATGCTTGCATAATTGATTAATTTACAATTTCTCCCAACTGTTTTATCACTTTAAATATAAACTTGTTTAATTTAAGTATTTTTACCATCCTTTCCATTCAATAGAGAAAAAAAATCCTTGTTTTAATTCCTTTCAAGCTGGTCACAAAGAGGCAAGCAACCCTCAGTTCCCTTTGGAATCGACACTATTTACCATTGTTATAATCTAGTGCTATCAAGAAATAAAATTTTATCTTTGGTAGTTTTGGCAACCATCAGTGTGAGATGGAGCGTAACACGCGCTCACATGGAAAGAAATTTTGGAATATATATATATATAGATATAGTAATTAGTGTTGAGTTCACTACGTTCATTGAAGTAGCAAAGAGGTAAGATTAAATCAAGTATAATTTATGAATCAAGAGTAGAGATTTAGATAGGAAACTTATGGGTTGAAATTATGCACATTTTGTTGAGGTGTATAAGAGCTAAAAATCTATTTATATTTTGCAACATTCCTTTTAAATTTTTAATTGAATAACAATTGCAAGAAAAGAAAAAAAATTTGATACTATCAAGCTGAACAGATGAACATGGTAGAAAAGTATGCTTTTAAGTGTTTCTTTTCAATCTTTTGCTTGAGAACAAGCAATAATTTAAATTTGGGAGTATTTGATGTACTATATTTTAATCATATTTTAGCACTCTTTTTAATTAATTTTGAAAGAATTTTTTAATAAATATTGAATTAAAAATTAATTAATTAGTAAAATTTTAATGCAGCTTATATTGGTGAAAAGAGAAAAACATGCTAAAAAAAAGGAAGAGAAAGAGAAGAAGAAGCTAAAAGCCAAGACTATAGGAGTCTAAGCCCAAATCTAGCAGCCCATCCCAGCAGCCACATTAAAAAAAGGCAAAAGCAGAAAGAGGCACGTGTGCCTCTAAAGAGAAAAAAAAAGAAGTAGCTGAAAGAAGAAAAAGTACACAGTAAAGAGGAAATAAAGGATGTTGAAAAGGAAAATAAGGCATGCAAAAACTTGAGCTCCTCTCCTCTTTTTGCCTATAAAAAGAAATCAGATTTGAACAAAGTAGAAGAGGCAGCCAGTGGGTGAAACAAAAGGAGAAAGAAAAAAAAAACTTGTAGAAACTGACAAATGGAGCTTAACACAGAAGCTTATAGCAATTTGCAGAAGTCAACAGCTTGCTGGTGAAGCAGAACAGATTGCAGAGCTGAATCACAGAAGCAGAAAGCAACAGCAGAGCGAATTAAGTAAGAAGTAGAGACTTGGTGAAAGGGAGTGAAGCTAAAAAATATGGGGATCAATCAAGTAATTTATTTATTTAATTTTTAATTAGCTTATTTTTGGGATAGAAATTTTCATAGATTTTTTATGAAACCCAAATTATTTGAAATTTTTTATAAATTTATTCTTGATTATTACATGATTAAATCTTTCTTAATTATAATCGTTGTCATCAATCCAACATGTCTGACTAAATTTTCTTTGTTTAAGTAATTGACATAACCTGAATTAAAGGTAAATTTAGAGTTTAATTTTTAGCTTTCTTTTAGTTGCAATTTAGTAGTATTGAACTTAATTAGGTTGTGAGAATTAGGCAACTCATAACTTTATTTGTGATTGATGGTTTTAGAGTAACAGAAGTAAAATTCCATTAATTAGACATGTATTGTAAAGTATTAATTAGACTTAAACGAGAGTAAAATATTCAAGTTAACATGAAAAAATCAAATTATCACATATTTAATTGAATCAAATTAATAATTGCTATAAAATGTTAGTATTTGTTAATTGATAGATCTAGGGAATACTAGAAGGAAACCGGAAGTACATTAAGATAGTTAGACCATTGGAGACTAGTTTAAATCGATTATGAAATTAAAATGTGAATATAGCAAAATTTAGGTAAAATCAATTGCTCTGGTGCGTCTCTATTGATAGTTTTTGTTAATTTAATTTTTTTGCTATGGTTAAATTATTTTAAAAATTTTTCATTCATAAATTTAATTTTGATTTCTAGATAATATTAGAATTTCTACAATTTTAATATTTTATACACAATCCATGTAGAACGATACTATATTCATTACTTTATTACTTGAACAATTTCGTGCACTTGCGAATTTGCCCATCATATTCCAATATCATCGCAATCAAAATGAATAAAATACAAAAAATATAAATATATAGATCATGTCAATGAGATTATATCAAAATTTATTAATAATAAAAAGATTTCAACTTCTCTCTAGCATTATTCCAAACAAATGACATACTAATTGTTGGATAAGATCATCTTGTTAATCAAAATAAAACTGAACTTAAAAATAATTATATGAATTGTTAGTAAATGAAATGCATAAAAATAATAACCCTTGAACATTAGTTTGCTTTAGGTAATGTATGTGCTTTGTCAGAGAATTAGGTTCTATATACTCACAAAAATTATTCATTTTTGTATTCCAAGATCATTACAGTCATGATTATTGATGCACTAAGGATGAATTTCTTCCTTGAGATTAAATTCAATGAAAGCAATAATTCATTCACAAATACATCCAATATAGAAATTAAGTAAACAAACTAAAACGCGAAAAAATATGTAACACCCCACCCATCACTCTATTAAAATGATTTGAAAACTCTATTTATTCGGGCATTTGACCGCTTTACACTTAATTAATTTACGTTATTTAATATTTATAGTGATTTGTAATTTTGGTTGATTTTTATTTATTTATTTTTAATTAAATTTTATTTCAATTAATTTTATTTTATTTTATTTTAAATGATTTTAATTTAACTAAATTAAATTGAAAATGAAAAATTAGAAAAAAAAAATCGAAAAATGGTGAAAAGGGAAAAACATTCTGTAGGAAAATCCCGCAAGAAGGCTAGTTACCCATGCAGGTGCTGGGAAATGTGTGCGCGTGCATGCGCACACAGTGGCTGTAGGACGTGCGCACAGCATGCACGTCCCACCCACATGCACGCACGGGATGTGCGAACAGTGCACACGTCCCTTCGCGCACACAGCGCGGGGTCAGGACCTATGCATGCATTCTGTCGCGCGCAGGCAGGCTGTCCGTGCGTCACCTCGGTCGCGCGCATGGCAACAGGCTTGTGCGCCTGCAAGCTAGCCTACTGCACGTCTGGGCACTACCACCTCAAGCAGTGCACTGTCACTGCCTTGGGCGACGCACCACCACCACGGATAAGAAAATTTTCCTCCCTCATTTTTTGTGCCAAGAATCGTTTCTCCTCTCTCTTCACTGGATTTTGCCACTTGGCACAAATCTAACAGTTCTAAAATTTTATAAATTCTTTTCCTCTCCACACTTCTAATTCTTCCAATTTTCAAAGGTTTAGAGACAGAGAGAGAGGGAGATAGTAACTTAGTGAGAAAAAAAGAGAAAGAAAGGGAAAACAGGGAAGAAAAAAATATTAAGGTTTCGACGAGGACTCTAGTGTTACTTTCGATGTCTTAAGAAGTTTTTTTAGATAAACAAATTTAATGTAATTATTATTTTGTCTATTTTGTATGCCTCTGTGTTTAAATGAGTTGAATTATTCTAATTTTCAAGTATACTATTTGAATTACTGACACTTGATGAATTTGCATGTAATATATATCATATGTAGTCTGTAATAGTAAAAGTAAAAATAAAAGAAAAAGAGAAAAGTTGAATGAAGCCTGTATGGTCCGAAATGTATATGTATTGGCGTACATATTGTATCAAGTGTCTCGTTAGGCTTTTTATCTCTGAAGGGGTATCTGTTCCCCTTACCCTTCGGGGTATCTGTTTTCTCTTCTCCTATATGGTCTGGAAAGACGTAAGAGAACCACTCCCAGTAGATGACAGTGTGCCCTCTGATGAGAGTGGTGTCGCACTATCTGTAGGGATCACCCGTGGCTAAGTAATGTCATGACTATAGATATCTGTTAGGGTCACTATGGCTGGTACTGCCGTGGTCATAGATCGTACCATAGTTTGGCCAGTCGGAAACGTGCCTGAGCAAATTACCATATATGTATCTGACATGGTAATTCCACTTGGGTAGTTGAAAATTTGTATCTGGCCTTAGAGATGGAAGTTGTAACAACTTCACGAAGCATGACAAGAAAATATGAGCATTTCATGATTTATTTGATTTTCTATATTATTTGGCATGATGTATGTTATATTGTTGTATTAACGTATCATTTTCTTAACAAATAAATGATTTTCCATAATGTGAGGTAGGTAAGCGAGGAAGTTAAATGGTAAGATGAAATAACTAACTTTTAAAATCTTACGATGTTAAATTTAATACTGTTTTCCTTTTTCAGCATATAGAACTCACTCTTTCTTTGCCCTCCCTCTCCCGAATGAAGAAGAAAGTGACGAACCACAGGCTGACCTACCCTTGGAAGTCTATGAGGATCCTGTGGATCCACAAGTCTAAGTGCATGACTGTTTCCGCACTCTGATGAATCCAATAGCATAGTGAAAGAAGTGGTTCTTATATTTGTTTTATATTTGGCATCCACTTATGGCTTGAGTATATGTATGTATTGGAACTCATATGTATTTGTAAGGGATTTGTAATGATTTTGTTCCGCTGCATAAATTTTATAATGCACTCATTATTCTAAATCTGTATCTGACACTCATTTGTCTTAATGAGCACTTGGGATGTCACAACATATAAACATATAATTATATCGATGAAATTACATTAAAATTAAAATTCATTAATAACTAAAGGAATTTAACTTCTCTCTACCAGTATTCTAAATAAATTACATACTAGTAATTGAATAAGAACATCTTGTCGACCATGATAAAACCAATTTTTTTCACTTATTAGGAAACAATTTAAATGAACTAGAAAATACTTTGAAGGGACTGCTTTAGTTAATGTGCGTACTATGTTAGAGAATTAGGTCATTATGCTCATGTAAACTTTCCATTTTTGTATTCCAAGATCGTGCGCTCATAAGATCATTAACGGATAAAGAATAAGTTTCTTCCTTGAGAAGTAAGCAAATTAAAGTTCGTAAATGAATGTTTAACTATGTACTAGTAATAAAAGTAAAGAATTCTTGATAGTATCATAAATTTAAGTTTTGGATTATGTCATGATATTCCTTACCTTATATTTCAATGAAGAAAGGATTCTATTCAGAACTATAAATGCATTAAAGTTAAGCAAATCCACCTAATATAACTTGGATAACCTCAAGAGGCAACTCCAAACCTCATAAATACCTTGTCTAGTTTGCAATCTTCAAATGCAATTCTAATATACTTCATTGTCTCCATCCTCTCATCACAATCTCAACCATCTTCTCAATTTGTTGAGGTTCTCTTTTATTATTATAAGTTTTAACAATGGCAGATGAGGGGACATCGAGTAAAAGCAAAGGTCATCAAACGATCGAGTTAAAAAATATAGAAAATGAGGCCAGTCTCCAAGTTACCTTCTCAAAATGTCGAAGTATCCTTTTCAACAAAATGAGTGAACTTTGCACTCTTTGTAGATCATATGTTGGCCTTATTGTTTTCTCCCCTGGGGATAGGGCTTTTTGCTATGGTCACCCGAATATCGACACTGTGGTTGATTGTTTTTCTTAGTATTGATGTTTGTCCATCTCGAGAACCTAACAACAACAATGATACTCAACAAACCACCAATAGGATCATTGAGGTGCTATCAACTTATTTGTTATCTTTTTTTTAATATTTATTTATGACAATTTAAAAATTATCACGAGTCAATAGTACTTGAGTCTATGATGTTATCTAATATGTTTTCATTTTTTTGTTAAAGACTTTTAAATCTTTAACATAATTATTATCAAATACTGCAAATATGTGTATATATATACATGATAACAGACTCAAGATGAGGAAAAGACAGCAAGGAAGCGAGGTAAAGAGCTTAAACGAAGAAGAAATAACATAATGAAAGAGCTTTGGTATCTGCATTCAAAGGATAAATTTAGCCTGGAAGAGCTTGAATATTTGGATGCTGGTCTGAAGAACTTATGGAATGATATTGTTGAACTTACAGAGAAGCTAAAGAAAGAACAAGCTAACTCAAGCTCTACCGAGGGTTTTCCAAGGGATAACGAGATGTTTTAGTCAAATGCATCAATGAAGGCCTTGAGTACTCTCCCCATGCCTACTATTCCTAACAACCCAACTCATCAATATACCTCTAATAGTACTAATCCAACTCCTTCCATGACTAACTTCAATAACCTATTTCTGTATAATACTTCCCTTGATCCAACAATGATTGCAGGCTCTAGTTCTAATCCAAGTAAGATCTCAAATGCTCCCAGTTATGATAATCTAAACTTGGATTAAAACTGGAGCCAAGAATCATGGTTGGATCAAGGGAAGTATTAGACAAAAATAGGTTACGGAAGCTAGGTTTAGGAGGAGTTGGATTAGTACTGTTGGAGGCATATTGATGAGTTGGGTTGTTGAGAATTGTAAGCATGGGGAGAGTACTCAAGGCCTTCATTGATGCATTTGAGTAAAACATCTCGTCATTCCTTAAAAAACCCTCAGTAGAGCTCGAGTTACCTTGTTCCTTCCTTAGCTTCTTTGCAAGTTCAGCAACGTCATTCCACAAGTTCTTCATACCAGCATCCAAATATTCAAGCTCTTCCACGCTGAATTTGTCCTTCAAATAAATATACAAAAGCTCTTTCATCATGTTATTTATTCTTTATTTAAGCTATTTACCTCATTTCCTTGCTGCCTCTTCTTCATCTTGAATCTGTTATCATGTACACATGTACATATATTTGCAGTATTTGATAAACAATCATGCCAAAGATTTGAAAGTCTTTAACAAAAAAATAAAAACATATTAGATAACATCAGAGACTCAAGTACTACTGACTCACAATAATTTTTAAATTATCATAAATAGACATTAAAAAAAGATAACATATAAGTTAATAATACCTCAATGATCCTATTGATGGTTTCTTGAGTATCGTTGTTACTGTCTGGGTCTCTAGCTGGGGGAACATCAATACTAAAAAAATGATCAACAGCAATGTTGATGCAAGCTCATGCCTTTGCTAATATAGCAAAGAATCCAAACACGATGGTTAGAGGTGCCTTTGGCAATTCCAACATAATGACAATGGATAACCTGTCGAACGATCTAGGCATGGTGGTAGATCTGGTTGATGACTCATAGGCCATGCCTTGCTATCTCTTCAACAATTTAGCCCTAATTATTGAGTCAAATGATCTAGTTGCAGCACCTAATACAAGAGATAATCCAGACATAATGTCTATTGTCTTCGAGAACTAAACTGTTTTGATGGATATTAACCTCTCAAATGATCCAAATATCGAGCCTAATTTGTTTATTAATCAAAAGACTATGCCTTTGACACCAAATGATCCAATTAACACAACATCTGATGCTCAAAATATGATATGTTTTGTGCTAGATGATTCAAATCTAGACTTAGTATTTGATGGCTTCACTCTAGAAGTTTTGTTTGGTGATCCATTGAATGATGAGAATTTTATTATGGATGATCCAAGTGAGGCGGGTAACATTGATAATCCAGACACAATGTCGCCTCCTCCTACAAGGAGTGATCCAGGAAGCGGCCAAGGATTTTAATGATTAAGTTTGTCAATTATCTTAAAAGAATCAAGGGCAAGTTTGAAGAGTTTCAATGTTGTGCCTTTTGTTTTTATTTCTCTGGTCTTTCAAATAATATTTTGGGAATTTGGGATTTTAATTTGCTTATGTTTTGTATTTACTTACTTTCAAGTGGTGTTCTTGTGTGGTTTTTTCTTTATTTGATAAATGTCATCATTGTTAGTCTTGGATCAAGTTAATAAATATAAATAATAATATCATTTTTAGGCACTATCAGTAGCCCATTTTTCATGGTAATTATCTGTAAGAGGAAAACAGTACAACTATGCAAATAGCGGTTAAGGTCAAAATGAATCTTCTTTTAGATAGGTTCAATCAAACTTTCCTTTTCACAAGAGATATTCCTTAACATTGGGTCTCTGTGATCAAGATGCTCCTTTATTTTTGCTATCTATTTTTTATCAAGGGTGATATTTTATTATTATTATTTTAATTATTTTAAAATTTTTATTTTTATCATTTTCTATTGTTATTTATTTAAAAATATATTAATAGTTTTAATTAATTTACTAAAAATATGAGAGGATATTAATTTATATGTTATTTTTAATATTTACTTATTATAATTTCTTTACTATTTTTGTAATCTCTTCAAAGGTATATAAGAGGATTTCATTGAAAGTTATCTTATCTTCTTCAAAGATAAACCTTCTCTCAATTATTCATTAACATCTGTTTGAGAGTTGTAAAGTTCTATCACTCCCATATGGATCAGTTTTTCTCTCAATGGACCATCTTTAGCTGTCTGTCGAGCTTCTTCGATGCTTAATGGACCATTAGTTTCCTTTTCGATCTTCTCTCTCTCTTTTGCTCTTCTTGAATATTCATGAAAGGATTGTTTAATTTTTACATGATCTTCATGTGACTCTTTTGGTGATAAAGGCATAAGGACATGATTCAAACCATCCTTTCGCAATGAATATCGATTGGTGCGGCCGCTATGTTGTACCTATCTGTCAACTGCCAAGGTCTCCCAAGTATCAGGTGACTAGCATGCATACGTACAATATCACAACATACCTCGTCGTGATATTCTCCGATTGAGAACAACACTATGACTTGCTTGGTAACTTGGGTTTCACCACACTCATTCGACCACCGTAACCGGCAGGGAGTCAGATGTTTGATGCATGTCAACCCTGCTCTTTCTATGAATAAAGTGTTTGCCACATTAGCACAGCTACCACTGTCAATGATCATTTCACATACCTTACCATTGACAAGACATCACGTGTGGAAAATGTTCTCCCTTTACTCATTGTCTTCACTCCTAACTTGCACATTGATAGCTCTTTGGACAACAAAGACATTACTCCCAAGTTGAGCATCTTCGATGGATTGAGACATAGTGTAGTACCTATAAGAAAGGTTAGTGAAAAGAAAATATTCTCTCCCTCACCTTCCCTCGGGTTTACTTGATAATCTCTCAACTGACAGCTTTATCTGTCGAGTTAAGCATCTAAAATTAGAATCACTTGAATCAGGTCTGCACGTTAGTGCTTACGACACAACAAGGAACCCTAAAAAGATCTGATTTCTACAGAATGTCAGAAACAAACACACAGAAAAAGGAACAATGTGTCTATTATGTGTTAAACAACTAGTATCGATTAGTCACTTAATTTTATAACAGAACAAAAGTAAAATAAAAAAAATGTAGATCATAAAGATTGACAAGACGGACTGATGCATAGGGATCTGATCAATTCCAATAGATATAATCTGTAAGTGTATCTACTTATACTACTCCTAATTTGTCAGCTACACTCTACAACCGGTCAAGTTTCTTCGTACAACGTAGATGCAAGATTATAGAAATACAATTCAAAAATTAAACATGAATAATGTGTAGATGAAAACAAAAATTTTCGCTCGCACCTGCTATGTAACGTACTTTACCTTCGATTTCTCAAAGGATTTCCAGTTACCAATCAGGCGGCTATTCTGCTTTTACTATGCAAAATACAAACAATGTGCTAATTGTCTTATGGGATGCAATTAGGATATATTTTATATTTTTGATATATTAATTTTTTTAAATAATAAACATGAATCACTTAAACTGAATGGATAGATATGAATTCAAGTGGGATGCAATACGAACTAACAAATCAAAAATTAATTCAAATTATTAATTAAAGAACAAAATGCTGAAAGCAATAAATATAGATTTGGGTTCTATGAGCCTAACCTCTGATACCAGATAACGTAGGAGGGTATGGGGAGGATCGAATCAACTATTATAACCCACTCAATGTTATGCAATATCAAAACTTTAACTGCCTAGATAAACCTCTCCCTCTAATTGAATCTACAATCCTAAAAGGAATGCAAAAACAAAGACTAGGAAAAATAAACAAGGAAAGAAAAAACGCCATGGACTTACAGATAAGTTGATCCCCGCTCCTTGGCTCAACAAGACTTCTGAAGACTCATTCTCCTTGAAGAACTTGAAGAAGCTAAATTAACAAAAATACTAATAGAAGAAAAGCCTAAGCTTTCAAGAATTCTCTCAAATTGATTGTAAATTGGTGTTGTTACAACCAATGGCCAAATGCCTATTTAATAAAATAAATACCCTAGATAAAATTCTATCTAAATTTAGGATAATTACATAATAAAATAATTATTCTATCATAAAGAAATTAATTAAATAATCTTAAGGATAGACTTACATAATAAAATAATATTAAAATAACATAATACTTATCCAATGTGAATTCCATGTAAAACACATAGGAAAATTAATTTAGGCATGTGGGATTTTAATTTAAAACATGGGTAATTTAAAAAGTGAGTCCCAAAGCCTTTTTAAATACAGAAATCAATAAAAATATTAAATAATTAAATTAACTGGGGAGAGCCGGATGGGTTTGGGCTATCCTGACGGTCCGGCCGGCCAATTCGCGCGAGTCATTCGAAACAAGCCCGCAGACTAGGCTGTGGCCTGTGCATGAGGCCAGTTGGGTCGGATCCTGGTGTGACATCCTATGTGCCAATTAAGGCAAATGGGTGTCAGATACATATTCAGAATAACGAGTGCATGATAATATTTATGCAGCAGAATCAAACCTTAACAAATCCCTTATAGATATATATAATGTTCCAAATACATACATCACTGAGCCCAGAAGTGGCTACAAAATACAAAACATAAGGGTCACTTCTTTCATTATGCTACTGAAATTCATCAGAATGCGGAAACAAACATGCACTAGACTTGTGGATCTACGGGATCCTTATACCTTTCCAAAGGTAAGTTTGCCTGCAGTTCCTCATTTTTTTCCTTATCTAGGGGGAGATGGAAAAAGTGAGTTCCATATACTCAGTAAAGAAAACAGTATTAAGTTAACATCATAAAATTTCAAAAGTTTATTATTTTTCTTACCGTTTAGCATCCTCATTTACCTAACTCATCATTAGGAAAAATTATTTATTTGAATATCAAAATAGTATGTTAGCATAGAAAATTCAAATATACATATATCATGCCAAATAATAGAGAAAATTAAATAAATCATGAAATGCATAGCTTTTCCGTGTCATGCTTCGTGAAGTCGTTACAAACTTCTATCTCTGAAGGCAAATACAGATATAGATTTTCAACTGCCCAAGTGGAATGACCAGATCAGATACAGATACGATAATTTGCTCAGTCCCACTTCTGGCTGGCCAAATCATGGTACGATCTATAACCACAACCATACCAACTATAGTGGTCTTAATAGATAGTTTATAGTCACGACATTACTTAGCCACGGGTGACCCCTACAGATAGTGCGATACCACTCTTGTCAGAGGGCACGCCGTCATCCACTAAGAATGGTCCTCTTATATCTTTCTAGACCAGATGGGGGAGAGGAAAATAGATACCCCGAAGGGCAAGGCGAACAGATACCCCTTAAAGATAAAAAGCCTAACAAGACACTTGATGCAATATGCATGTCAATACAGATACACTTCAAACCATACAGGCTTCATTCCACTTTTTTCTTTTTCTTTTATTTTACGTATATTATCACGGGCTACATATTACATTTATTAGATGCAAATTCATCAAGTGTCAGTAAATCACACAGCATGCTTGAAAATCAGAACAATTCGACTCATTTGAATACAGATGCATGCAAAACAGGCAAAATAACTATCATATTAAATTTGCTTATCTAAAAATACTCGTTAAAAGGTCAAAATTAATACTAAATTCCTTGTTGAAACCTCGGTGTTATCTTCTTAACCGTTTTTTCTTTCTTTCTCTTCTTCTCTCACTAATTTTCTATATCTCTTTCTTTCTCTCTCTCTAAACCTTTGAAAAATAGAAAAAATAGAAGTGTGGAGAGAAAGGGAAGGCGAAGGGCAATTTATAAAATTTCAAAATGTTGGATTCACGCCAAGTGACGAAATACGGTGAAAAGATTGGCACGAAAAACGAGGGAAGAAAATTTCCTCTACCAGCAGCGGCGGTGCGCCACCCAGGGTAGAGGTGGAGCACTGCTAGAGGTGGCAAAGCCTAGCCGATGTGCTGCAGGCTAGCCTGCCGGCGCACCGGGCACCGTATGCACAAGCCTACTGCGTACAAGCCCCAGGCACACAAGGCCTGTCTACATAGGCCTGCAGCGTGGACGGTGTGTGCATAGTGTGCAGCGCCAATCTGGGCTGAAGTGACACACAGACGGCCCGCCTGCGCGTGACAAAATGCACACACAAGTCCTAACCCTGCGCCATGCGTGCGGATGGGACGTGCGCACTATGCGCACGTCTCGTGCGTGCACGCGTTCGAAGGGGACATGCGCATTGTGCGCACGTCCTATGTGTGCTGGCTTGCAAATGGGACATGTTGCTGTGCTCACGCCCTCTGGCCACTAGACGCGCATGTGCGCACGCACAATGCCCAGCACCCGCGCAGGCAAACCGTTTTTTCGCGGGATTTTTCCCACAAGTTTTCTCCCGTTTCGCTGTTTTTCAATTTTTTTCTAACTTTTTCTTTTAAAATAAAATAAAATAATAATAAAATTAATAAAATAAATAAATAATTTAAAATAAAAATATATTAAAATTACGGATCTCGATAATATCGTAAATTAATTTAAATTTAAGGAAGCCAAATCTCCGAATAAATAGAGTTTCCAAATCATTTTAATTTAATGATAGGCAGGGTATTACACGTGGGCCTGAGCGCCCACAATGGTTTCTGCATGCGGGCCTAGCAGACTACGAGCCCGTGTGCTGCTATGCGCTTGTGCGTATGATCCGTGAGGGCACGCGTGGGCGTGCGCACGCATGGAGCGTGTTAGATGGGCCGCAAGCTCTATTCGTGTAGGCCATCTCCCTTAGGCATGGGCTTTCTTAAACCCATTAATTTTACTTGGGACTTAAGTCTTTTGGCTTAAACAAACTTGGCCCATCTCTTGGAATAATCCCAATTAGGAAAGTAGTCAATGATGAAATTATTTTTATGTTCTGGGCATTCCCATTTATGAAACTAAAACTTTCTTTCCTGTTTGAGTTGGGACCTACTGGATTCCTCTTTGATGCAGATTGGCATCCTTGACACCAAATTGGGGTATCTAATAGCACATCTCATGGTCCATTAAGTCCCCATTCTTCACGTGATCTTCTTTGGGTGCACAGGTTGGGCTTCTTGGAGGGCTATTGGATTGGCCTTTTAGGACTAACCAATATCCACTTAAGGTTGTCCTTTCCTCATTTTGGTGATTTTAGGAAACCGTCCCTGTTGGTTTTAGGTTTTTGTTCCATTAAAGTCATAGTGATCTTTGTTAGCATCATCCTTCCATCGGTGTTTCTAGGACAACTTCTTACGGACATCGAGTGTGTTATTAACTACCTTTGTCTTATAGGCAATTATCTTGCGAAAATCCCGAATGTTCGCGAGTTTCTTGTCTTTTGCGGGACTTTTCCTTTAGGATTATTTTGGTCCTTCCCAGAATCACATCAGAATGATTATGCATAACACTCTTCAAAAAATTTCAACATGCCTTATGTATTATTACTCGAACTTGAAACTAAGATAACTAGTATTTGGAAGTTTGAGGGGCCTATTTAGACTTTTTTATAATCTAAATATCCATTTTTATACATAAGTACATTATCACATTATGGCATGAATTCTTTTGAAGCGTTTAAGGTACATGATTTTGGCGCTAGTTAGTACTTATTGTGTGTATAAATTAGAAGGTTGTTTATTGTTGGGATGTTTAGAATAAAACAAATTATTTTTTCCTTTCAAACCATGAGTGAAAGATGTGTTAACTTGAAAGTTGTATTAATAAGACTCTCAAAAGGAGCCTTTTTAAGCTCTTGACATAATTATCTAGGCAACATTCAGAGATTTAAGAAAAGAAAAAACATTGGTTGCCATGTAGGGACAGTCTTAAAAAAGTTTATGTTTCTTAGAACCATTTATTAGTTTAATTAGAATTGGTCAAAGGTAGTTTATTTCATTTTATTATTTCTTTTTTGTTTTTTTGATGTTACTTTAGTAGCTATACTTTGTTTAGCTTTTGTTTTAGTCCTTTGTTTTTATTTGAAATAAGCCAAAATTAATTAGCCTATGCCCATGTCACTGAATGATTTTCTCACTCGTCATTTGGTTTTATTTTCCAAACTTAGTCTCTTTATCAGACTAATATTTGTTTTAAATATCTAATCCCACCTTAAACATATTAGTGGCAACATGTTTTTTGAATTCATTGAGAATTCTCTTTTTCACTATTTTTACCCTATGTCACAGTTATCATTTAAGACACTAAATAATTTGGGATGTTAAAATAGCTATAAAAATTTAGATGATTTTTTTTTTAAGTTAAAGCAGCTTTTGTTTTAGTCCTTTGTTTTTATTTGAAATAAGCCAAAATTAATTAGCCTATGCCCATGTCACTGAATGATTTTCTCACTCGTCATTTGGTTTCATTTTCCAAACTTAGTCTCTTTATCAGACTAATATCTATTTTAAATATCTAATCCCACCTTAAACAGATTAGTGGCAACATGTTTTTTGAATTCATTGAGAATTCTCTTTTTCACTATTTTACCCTATGTCACAGTTATCATTTAAGACATTAAATAATTTGGGATGTTAAAATAGCTATAAAAATTTAGATGATTTTTTTTTAAGTTAAAGCAGCTTTTGTTTTAGTCCTTTGTTTTTATTTGAAATAAGCCAAAATTAATTAGCCTATGCCCATGTCACTGAATGATTTTCTCACTCGTCATTTGGTTTTATTTTCCAAACTTAGTCTCTTTCTAAGACTAATATCTATTTTAAATATCTAATGCCACCTTAAACATATTACTGGCAACATATTTTTTAAATTCATTGAGAATTCTCTTTTTCACTATTTTTACCCTATGTCATAGTTATCATTTAAGACACTAAATAATTTGGGATGTTAAAGCAGTTACAAAAATTTAGATGATTTTTTTTTTAAGTTAAAGCAGCTTTTGTTTTAGTCCTTTGCTTTTATTTGAAATAAGCGAAAATTAATTAGCCTATGCCCATGTCACTGAATGATTTTCTCACTCGTCATTTGGTTTCATTTTCCAAACTTAGTCTCTTTATCAGACTAATATATGTTTTAAATATCTAATCCCACCTTAAACGGATTAGTGACAACATGTTTTTTGAATTCATTGAGAATTCTCTTTTTCACTATTTTTACACTATGTCACAGTTATCATTTAAGATACTAAATAATTTGGGATGTTAAAGCAGCTATAAAAATTTAGATGATTTTTTTTATAGTTAAAGCAACTTTTGTTTTAATCCTTTGTTTTTATTTGAAATAAGCCAAAATTAATTAGTCTTTGCCCATGTCACAGAATGATTTTCTCACTCTATCATTTAGTTTTTTTTTTTTCAAACTTAGTCTCTTTATAAGACTAATATATGTTTTAAATATCTAATCCCACCTTAAACAGATTACTGGCAACATATTTTTTGAATTCATTAAGAATTCTCTTTTTTACTATTTTTACCCTATGTCACAGTTATCATTTAAGACACTAAATAATTTGGGATATTAAAGCAATTATAAAAATTTAGATGATTTTTTTTTAAAGTTAAAGCAGCTTTTGTTTTAGTCCTTTGTTTTTATTTGAAATAAGCCAAAATTAATTAGCCTATGCCCATGTCACTGAATGATTTTCTCACTCGTCATTTGGTTTCCTTTTCTAAACTTAGTCTCTTTATCAGACTAATATATATTTTAAATATCTAATCCCACCTTAAATAGATTAGTGGCAACATGTTTTTTGAATTCATTGAGAATTCTCTTTTTCACTATTTTTACCCTATGTCACAGTTATTATTTAAGACACTAAATAATTTGGGATGTTAAAGCAGCTATAAAAATTTAGATGATTTTTTTTTAAAGTTATCTTGAGGGAAGCAATTTGGTAATTTAACCTTCAATATCCTTGTCTCGCACATCAAAATTGAGATTGATATACCACCTTTTTCTGCCTCCCGTTTAATTTAACCATAATTTTTCCAACTTTATAAACGTAAACATACTTGAACTTATAATGTAACTTACAAAGTAGGATGCATGTGCTAACGTCATAACACAGTATCAATGTAGTTTGGAACTTGATGAAAACTAAAGCATACCATGCTTATGCATGATAGGAAGAAATTTGATTATTACTTTAAAGGATGGTATGATCATGACATGATGCTTGCCCTACTTTTTCCCATTATACATGCTCTTAAGAGTATTATTAAAAGCACTATTTCTCTCATTAATTTTGCCAGATAATGAAAAGAAATAAAAACTGTTAAATGTAATTTTTTATAGCACCATAATAATTAATTATTGCTACTTTAAGGCATGGGATGTCATAAAGATTGAAAGATGAGGAGCAACCACCATTCACTTTGCTTCTTTCAAACTAAGAGGTGAGTGTTCATAAGAAACTACATGCAGAGAACAAGGTTGCACTAGCATTCAATTTATTCAAACCCATAAATCATATAACCTCTATAGACATGGTTCCATCATCCTCATGTCTTTCAAATAAAAGATAAAGGGTATTAATTAGGTACACAACTTCTTAATTTTACACACCATATATACAATTCATATCAATATATAATTAATTTATATTTATCTAATACTATATACATGTTATAAACTATTATTTAACTGAATACTTGTTACTTTCTTAGTTGATGTTGTAGATTTGAGGTGGTTGTACTCATGTATATTATCTTTTTAATGTTGTTTTTAATTATTTTGTATATTTTACTAAATTAATGAATATATAAATTTTTATTCAAAAAATGCTAAATACATGTGTAGATTAGTTATGCACTTATTAGATTATGGAAATACTTAAATTAGTTATATATATAGTAAAATTAATTATGAAAATCAATTAATATTTTTTTATATGTAGCTTAATATGGTGAAGATTACACCTAATAATATACATACATAATTAAACGCCATTACCATATTCTTAAAAAATATTGTTTATTTTATTTTATAGTTGTAATTTCTTTGGGATAATTAATATTTAAATAAATTAAATTGCTTTGGAGAATTTTAATAGATTTAAATGATTAAAAAAAAAAAAGAAAATCGACTTCGTGGATATGTAAACCCGAGTCAGTAGCGAGTCCAATGAGCAACAGATATGGCGGACAAATGGAAGCACACTGCTCTGTTAGTCATCGACATGCAGGTTTCTCTTCGATGTATGACTGAAATCTTCGTGTGAATATGTGTATCTATATGAGAATTCATTACTTTCTTTTCCCTTTTTTCGCTGGTTTATGTGTCATAGAATGATTTCATCCAAGAGGGTTCTGTACTGAAAGTGAACGGAGGCAATGCCATTGTTCCCAATGTATTGAAGGCTGTTGAAGTCGCTAGACAACGTGGTATCCTCATAGTTTGGGTAATTCCATCTTGCTATAGCTTCTAGTTTCGCTCATTGTTTTAAATTTCCTCTTCTGTTTATTTTTGTGTATTGCTGTTTGTTTCATCGGAAAATATATCCGGAAATTTTTGATTTTAACCCTGTGAAATAGAAGAGATCGTTCCCTAGTTGCCGAGTGACTTCAAGAGAGATGGTGATTCAATTAAAATTTCATGGCAATTTTGATAATTTGGGGTATATAGCGTTAAAAATGTTGTGTTTGTGGCTAAAATGTTTGCCTTAGGAAGTAGATTAATTTAGTCCTAGTTGCATAATTCTATGCCACACTAACCGAGTTCTTGGTGTGTGTCTCCTGAATTGATTTTCTTTTCTGGAACAAACTAGAAGAAGAGTAGCTCAGGAAAATCATCAATACTGCGGATAATCAAATGCGGGGAAAATTTGAATGACTCTTTTCGGATTAATGCGTTTTCAATTTTGAACTTTTGAAGGTAACTTAATTAGATTTTAATAGATTTGTAAATGCTGTAAATGAGTGGCAACCTCTTGGTACTTATATTAATACAATATACACTTTTATTTTAAAAAACTGAAGGTAACTTAATTAGATAAGATCAGAATTTTCTGAATTCTAATAATCTTTTATCCATTCTCACTTCATCTCCTTAAAACTCAAACTTATGAATTTTCCTCTAGCCATTGGAACTCTATAACTATTTCAAATTCTCCTTTCTTAACACTCTAGGATTTTCAGTCAGCTTATATCTGCGATTTTTATATTTTTATAAAAAGTATTGGCTTTACTGGCCTCCTTAAAACAAAAAAGCTAGAGACGGAAAAGGACTTTTGCTAATTTTCTGATTGGAGATAAATAATCTGCTCTGTTAGTCCTTTATTGATGAGAAGTGACATTTTTGCATCTAAGTTCTACCCTAACTGTTGTAATTCACGAGTCATTTTCCTAGTCCTTCGTAACTGTTTCAGGGGTCCATACTTTTGCATCTTTGTCAATGTTTTCTCCTGGAATTCCTACTTTCATGGACCATTTGTGTCATTATCCACAACATTGGAAGGCCATGGGCCTTTACAATATTTCCTGTACATGTGTGTGTTTGTCTGTGATTATCCCTAAAGGTACCTCCCTTTCCCTCTTTAACTTCCTTCGTTCCTACAAGCATTTCTTCCTATGACCATAACACTATTGGATCTTGCTGCCTTAATTAGGCATGAATTGGAAAAGACTGGGGTTGCAAACTATCATTGACCTCTTGCATTCTCCTTTTCAAGTTGAAGGGCTAGAATACCTCTACCTGAATTACTGCAAGTATAGTACAATTTGTTGACTGTAGTGGATCTGAGTTTCTCTTCTTTCTTATAGTTTGGTTAGCAAAATATTGTTTTTGCCATCATCCAATTCTGCAACCAAACTAGTGAAGGAAGTGTTTAGATATCTCTATCTTTTTCTGGAAGTACGAAGCTTGTGTGAATGCCCTTGGTCATGGCTTTTGTGTATTCTTGTCTCTTGGAGTGAAGGTAGTGGGTGGTTTATTTATTGCACTCAATTTCCGGCTCCTACTTGGGCTGCAAATCCTGTCAACTTCAGAATCCAGATTTGACGATAGTTTTATTATCAATTATATACTAATTGTTTTTCTTATTTACAGTCTTTTCACTTAATTGATAACATTCTATACTGTCCAAGTAATGATAATGACATTGCTTGAGTTTTAGGTTGTTCGTGAGCATGATTCACAAGGAAGAGATGTTGAATTATTCCGCCGACACTTGTATTGTCTTGGCAAAATAGGTCCAACTGTTAAGGGGAGTGTGGGTGCAGAGCTTGTGGATGGCCTAGTGATAAAAGAGGGAGATTATAAGGTTGTGAAGACACGTTTTAGTGCATTTTTCTCCACTCATCTTCATTCATTCCTTAAGGGTGCAGGGGTTCATAATTTAGCAATCATTGGTGGGTAAGAATGCTTGAAACATTGTTATTGTTGTTGACCATCTGCTCATTTATTTCCGGATATTTACAATATATTCACATTTGTTTTTATGGCTATGGAATCATGTAGAACCCTAGTTCTTTTCTAATTATTATTTGGACTAATTGATTCTAATCCCCAAATTCTAGAAATTGGCTATGGCACACTTTTTGAAGTTTTGAGAATGGAAAAATTCTCTTCTACTTGTCTTATTTCCTTCACCATGAGGTGCTTATTTTTAGAAAATGAATGCAATTAATTCCTAACACCTTTATGGGGGAAAGAAATAGCAATATATGGTTACTGGACACACCTTAACCATTTGATGATTCCTCCCACCAGGCAAACAAAAATTAAACCAAAATAGAAATTAAACCAAATTCCCTTCTATAATTTTCTACACTTCTCCTCAATCTAGTCTACATATATATTAAGTAAATTTAAATTGGATACAATGCCATCAAAGGTCCCCTTTGGTTGAGCTTTTGTTAGAATATTTACAATTTGTTGACTGGTTGGAATGTGCATAAGAGTTATAGTTCCATCTTCCATTTTTTTCTTAATGAAGTGTCGATCAATTTCTACATGTTTGGTTCGGTCATGATGTACTGGATTCTTGGCCATGCTAATGGTTGATTGGTTGTCACACCATACTTTCATAGGAGTGTTAATAGAAGCTTTCAGTTATAATAGTATCCTCCCCATCCACACTCCTTCACATATTCCATGAGCGAGTGCCTGAAATTTAGATTTTGCACTGCTACGAGATACCACTAACTGTTTTTTGCCGCGCCAAGTTACTAAGTTTCCTCAAACATAGATACAGTATCCTAATGTAGATCTTCTGTCTGTTATTGATTCTGCTCAATCGGCATCAGTGAAGATTTCAACATTCCTATTTATTGCCTTTTTGAAGAACAATCCTTGACCCGGAGTTATCTTTAGGTATCTTAGAATTCGATATACAACCTTCATGTGTTCCTCAGTTGGTTGATTAATGAATTGACTTACTGTACTAACTGCAAAGCTGATGTCGAGTCTTGTATGTGTCAAATAGATGAGTTTGCTTACAAATATTTGATATCTCTCTTTATCAACTTTCTTATCACTAACCTTGGACCCTATTTTTACGGTTGGATCCATAAGTGTATCTTCAGGTTTACTTCCGAGCATCCCTGTCTCCTTTAAAAGGTGTAGAATATATTTCCGTTGTGATACTGAAATTACCTTTTTGGACCGAGCTACCTTCATGTCAAGGAAGTACTTGAACATTTCAAGATGTTTAATTTCAAATTCTTTAGCCAAAAACTCTTCAAGCTTCTAAATTTCCTTAATATGGTCCCCTATCAGAATGATGTCATCCACATAAACAATCAAAATAACTTTTTTACCTGAGGTATAATGCTTGACAAACAGTGTGTGATCTGACTGACATTGCTCATACCTTACTTGTTTCATTGTTTTTGTAAATTTGTCAAATCATGCCATTGGGGATTGTTTAAGAGCATAAAGTAACTTTTTGAGTTTGTACACTTTATGAGGATTATTTGTTAGTTCAAATCTTGGTGGGACGTCCATGTATACTTCTTCTTCTAAATCACCGTTAAGAAAAACATTATTCACATCTAACTGACAAAGTAGTCAATCAAGATTTGAGGCAAGTGAAAGTAGTACCCAGATTGTATTGTGTTTGACTACTGGAGCAAATATCTCTTGATAATCTATCCCATAGGACTAAGTAAAGTTTTCAGCTATCAGACGAGCTTTATACGATTTACACTTTCATCCGGATTGTATTTAGTTGTAAAGACCAATTTGCATCTCTCCTTATGCTTCCCTAGAGGCAAATATGTTACTTCCCATATTCCATTCTTCTCAAGTGCTCTAATTTTCTCATGGATGGCTGTTCTCCATTCTAGTACTTGGAGGGCTTCATGGATCGTTTTCGGCTCTGGAGAACTTCTATCTAACTTGCTCACAAATGCATGATGTTTCGAAAACAGCTTGCCAAATGAGATATAGTCTTGTATAGGATTTTTGGTGCATGTCCGAGTCTCTTTTCTTAAAATAATAGGCAGTTCAGTGTCAGTATTAGTAGTAGGGATAGAGATCTCATTACCTGTTAATTTCTGGATATCTGGAGCAAGAATTGATTCATGGTAAGGCTTAGTCGATTCAGACACTTTCCCTTCTTGAACCTTGTTCTTTCTAGTATAGACATGTAACTCATTAATTGCAGACAATTTATTTTCAGTTACTGCCATTGGCTCAGGCTCTTTGTGTATGGTTTCAAGTAAAGTATTAGGTTCAAACTCTAAAGAAGATGCATTTGGTGAAATCTGTGGATAAAGAGACGGTATACTCACATCCCACAGTTGATATTTTTGAGTAGAGTTCTCCCCCCTAAATATCAGTTGTGGGGTAAGAAGATTGATTTTCAAAAAATGTGACATCCATTGTGGTATAAAATCAACGAGTACCCTGAAAGAGACATTTGTATCCTTTTTTATTAGAAAAGTATCCAATAAAGATGCATTTGAGAGCTTTTGGGTCAAGTTTCCCCCTGAGGTGTGCATGAATATGAACATTGCTGAGCAACCAAAAACTTTAAGTGGGAGAGTATTTAAGATATGAGATTCAGAAAAAGTTTGTAGGAAGAGGTTATAGGGTGACTAAAAATGAAGGGTACGGGAGGGCATTCGGTTTATTAAGTATGTGACAGTGAGTATTGCCTTTCTCGAAAAATATTTTGAGACAGGAGTGATAAATATGATTGATCGAACAATATTAAGAATATGTCTGTTTTTTCTTTCGGTTATGTAGTTTTGTTGTGGGGTATTTACACGAGATTTGATAGATAATGTCATGTTCAGTAAAGTATTTTCCGATGGTGGTTTCGAAGTACTTACATGCGTTATCAAACTTCAACACTTGTATGGTGGTAAGAAATTGAGTTTGAATCATAGTGTTGAATTTCTGAAATATAAGTCCCATTTCAGATTTTTCTCTCATGAAGAAAACCCAGGTAGTTCTCGTATGATCATCAATAAAGGATACAAACCACTTAGTTTAGGTGATATTAGTGACCCTGAAAGGTCCCCATATATCACTTTGAATTAATGCAAATGGTTTTAAGGGTTTGTATGATAGAGTAGGAAAGAAATTTCGAATATGTTTAGAGAATTGACATATTTCACACTGAAATTAAAGAGGATTCTTATTCTTGAACAACAAAGAGAATAATTTTTTTAGATACAAGAAATTTGGGTATCTTAGTTGATAATGCCACAAAATGATATCATGATCATTATTTAAATGACTTATAGAAACAAAGTTTGCATATATCATTGTGAGTTTGTCTCCTAGAGGTGTCGGCTTGAAGAAGGTACTGCCCCGAATTCATCTTAGCATTGCTGATCGTTTTTTCCGAGTTCAAGTCCTGAAATTCGCATACATTAGAGACAAATTTAGCAGCACAATTTAGATCTCCAGAAAGTTTGTCAATAGATAACAAATTACAGTTCAAATTTGAGACATATAGAACGGAATAAGAGTCAAATATGGTGACAAAACAACAGAACCTATTCCTGCCACTTTAGAGATAGATCCGCCAGCAATTCTAATTGTGAACCCTTCCTTACACGAGCTATACTGCTGGAGCAGTAAAGCATCACCCGTCATGTGATCGGATGCCCCGGAGTCCACAATCCAAACTTACCTTTTTGCAGAGCAAGCTGATAAACCAAGGGGAATTTTACCTTTATATGCTACCGAAGCACTGATGAGATGATTCTTCTGAGAAAGCATTCTCTGGAGAGCATCCATCTGTTCTGAATTAAATGGGTAGCGGTCAGTAGAGTATCTTCAGAGGTTGTATGATTCCCTTGGTGGTCGTTGGGGTTTTCAAACTTGGAGGGCTTTCTGTCACCAGGTCTTCCATGAAGTTTCCAGCATTTTTCGCGTATGTGACCGGGTTTCCTGCAGTGGTCACACCACGGTCGTCCCCTCTTCCCACGATAATCCAGTGTTCTAGTTGTAAGCGCAGAAGCATTTTAGATTAGGTGAGTGGATTGCGTGTCTTCCATCATTACTTTCTTTCGGCTTCTTCTTACCGAATCTCGGAGAACACTTCGCGGATGCTTGGCAGCGGTTTGATTCCCAATACTCGTTCTCGCACTTCATTCAGGTTTTTGTTTAATCCCATTAAGAACTTGAAAATTCGTTTCTGCTCAATAATCGATTTAAAGAGTTTGACATCTTCGGGACAGCTCCAACGATATTCTTCAATCACGTCAAGTTGCTACCAGCTGCGAGTTAGAGTATTGTAATACTGGGTTACGTTTAACTCACCTTGTTGCAGGTCATGGAGGCTGGACTCAATTTCGAAGATGGTAGAAGTATTCTTCTTACTGGAGTAGAATTCCCGAGACGCTTCCCAGATTTCATATGTGGTCTCGTAAAGGAAAAAATTCTCTCCAATTTCGGACGTCATCGAGTTTACTAATCATGACATAACCATGCTATTTTCGATTTTTCATATTCGGGTGTTCGGATCATTGGCAGGTGGAGGTACGATTTTGCCGCTGAAGTATTCATCTCGGGCCTTGCCCCGGATGAACAGCAGCACCGATGATGACCACTGGAGGTAGTTATTGCCGTTTAGTTTGTGCCCAGTAATGAATGACGTAGAGTGTTCAACCAAACCATGGTTGATGGATGCAGGAAGTATTCATCTCGGAGAAGATGGTAGCTCACCCGTGGCCATCTGTGACTTCGGCTAGTCGGGATGAAGTTCCTGGATCAGAATTGCTCTGATACCATAAAGTTTTGAGAATGGAAAAATTCGCTTCTACTTGTCTTATTTCCTTCACCAAAAAGTGCTTATTTATAGGAAAGGAATGCAACTAATTCCTAAAAGCTTTATGGGGGATGGTTACCGGACACACCTTAACCATTTGATGATTCCTCCCTCTAAGCAAACAGAAATTAAACCAAAACAGAAATTAAACCAAATTCCCTTCTATGATTTTCTACACCTTTATTTTATAAAATAATGATTATGTATTTTATATTTGAATAATAAGAAGGATTTTATTCTTTGCATGCTGTATTAGAGTAATCAGCTCTCTATCCTTTTTATGCCTTCATGCTGAACTTTCTTTTTCTGCAACCTTCATTATGAAGCTAGAAAAATTTATCAGCCGTAGTTGCTAATTACTGACCTTTGTAGCGAAAACATTGTTCTTCCTCTTTCTTCTTTTCTGAATAATGTCAGATTTCTCTGAAAATTCATCCCATCACCACTACTGGATCCATGTCAAATCAGTAGGCAAGGGAACTACTGACTGAAGCCATTTAATCATAAATGGCAAGAACTATTGAAGTTCACAGATCATAAGAGTAAAGGAAAGAGAAACGTTCAATGATTATGTCTTGGCTTTGGAATTCAATGCAACTTAAAACTAGTGACAATTGTATGTTTCTCATAACTGCTCGATAAATTTGGGAAACTACTTGCCTGACGTAGTCTCAGATGCAAGGTGCTGTTCTAATCTATGGAACAAGAGTAAGATGTCATATGCAACAACGTACAGTCTCAGTCAGTGAATGCTATAATCTCGTATCAAGATTGTGGCTTGAAATGAGTCATTAATAAAATCTTAAGATGAAACGCAGTGGAGATGCTGCAACACTAAAGAGTTTTCTGGAAAGAGAGAATTTTTGAATTTCTTGCATGGGTTAATGTAGAATTCAATCAGATTCCCATTCAGATGTTGGAAAGCAGACACCCTCTCTAAATGAGACTTCTGCAATTTGTGCTTAAAATATAGCAGGACTCTTATGCTGAATTTCTAAATTGTAGGTGGCTCAACCATGATCTTCAAAAAATTAACAGATGATAGACTCAAAGGTGATCTAGTAAAGAATGGTACAATTTAGATAGACAATTAGAGTACTCTAAGCTATTTATTTGGGAAGGCATTTGGTGGACGTATAGTAAGAAGCCACACTAGACGAAGGAGATTGCTTCAAACTCCATTAGAAAGCTCAAGTTCTTGCTGAGATGGCAGTTTTGATGGATAATTGTGAAGCCAAACACAACTCATAAGTCGGAAAGAATGTTTTAACTCACATTTTTTGAGAACTTAAGAAGGGGGAAATTGAAAAACTCAAATATGTTGTCGACTCCCTTGGTAAACTCTATAGTGCATCGTTATTTGCTCAACCAAGTAAGTTCTTTGTCTTACCCTTTTAGTGCCTCAAATTCAACTGTCAGAGGTCATGGGTCTTAGACCTAGGATGTTCTATGCTTTTAGTCACCAAATAAAACTGTAGCCCTCTGTGAAATTTAATATAATCAATCATGAAGAATGTTTTACAAATCTTGTTTCAATATCTATAGTTGAACAACTCAATTTTTGTGTGCAACCGCATATTTAACCATGCAGACTAGCATGGACAGATAAATTGAACATTTCGTAACTCAATGAAGTCTTGTTTCTATTTGTCATGGTACTTGCAGTTATCTAGTCTTGTGTCGTGTAGTTCCTATGATGTTCACACATATTATTCTAAGTCAGTCTAACCTGTATGATCGAAATGCTCAGCATGATGAGACTACTAATACTTATCGTTTTATGTGCGACATAAAGAGGTAATTGATGTCTAAAAACACGTGTAGTTAATGAAGAAGATAAGAGAAGGAACCTTCAAAATTAAGAGACAAGAAGTGTTATGTCTTCCTAAGAGTAAAAATATTGAGGTTAAAGATCCACTTACGAAGAGTCCATAGAAGTTCAATATATGGAGGAACTTAAGTCAATAAGTGAGACTAATGATGCTTAACTCAAGGATGAAGTTGAAGAGAAAATTGGTCATTATGTTGATTTTATCCTACCATTAGGATTCCACATCATAAACAGTTATGTGTTCCCATCATGTTTATCGTTGAAAGAATGGCCAAGCAAAAGAGTTACCATTTTTTTATGGAAAAGCTCGAGTAGCAAGGTTTTACATCATTGATTACTTTAAACCTCATGGATGAGTTTTCTTTAACCATTAGATAATGATGCGGAATGAACTAACAATAAATTTCCTAAATAAATTAGAAATTGAATAATTGTATTAAATATAAAATAATTATCCCATTTAGGAATCTATTATTATATTATTTAGGAGTATGATTATAATTTTAGTAACTTAGGATTTTATTTTTATTAATATGTTTCCTATTTGTTTTAGGATTAGTATTCATAGTTCTATTAATTTATTATTTCTTAGTTTAATTTTATTTAGGAAATGTTACTCATAACTTATAAATAGTTTTTTTAACTTCACTTATTGATCATTCAATTATTAAATAATATTTTAAGAGTTCTTCAATTTTTTGGTTGTACGATGCAATCAAATCCAGAAGTGTGATGCTTAATATTTCTTATTTACAATATTTAAGAAACCTTAGGTGTAATATTTAGATTTTTTTTGTCCCTAAATTCCTAATTAGACAATCAATCTTGTTTGTCCTACATTAAAGGGATTATCTTTAATAAATTTTCCCAGTTTCTTACAAAGAGAAGGGTTATTTTTGAGTCAGATATAGCCTAACAAAAAAAAGTTGCTGAATAAAAAAAGAGCAAATTGTCAATGTTACACAAGCCTTATTGTTTCAAAATAATGTCCTGAAGTGTTGCTAGGTGGAAGCTACCTTAATGATGGCATGCATAATTACCAGAGTGCCATGTAGATTGTTAGGAGATCAACCCTTATGATTATGCTTTCTGAATTTCAAAAACGTATTTGCTTGTGTCTTGTTTATGCACTTTCATGCACAAAACGTGGGAAAACTTGATCAAAGGGATAAAATGTGGTTATGTGAAATATTCAACCACCAAAAAGGAATGTAGTGTTATCATCCGACCATTTAGAAATATTTTACTTTTATGAATGTCACTTTTCATAAAAATGAGCTTCTAGTAAAGATAAATAAGAGAGGGAGTCTTGAGTTGAGCCTTCCAAGGACTTGGTCTCCCTTAAACAAATATGTTCACTCTCTAACAAATGAATGTAAATGAACGTGAATCTAATCACCTCAAAAAATGAACCTAAATATGCTTTTGAAACTAAATTAGAAAAATAGTAGCTTGGTCTAAGTATTACCATGCTGCTTCAAGTTTATTAACAAAGAAATGCCCATTTCTAAACCCACATAGATCCAAGAATCCTATGAAGAGTGGTTAAATGGATATTTTATTGAATATTACAATTTTATATGTACAAGTTTTTGAGAATAGAAGAGAAAACAAACCTTTAATTACATTAATTACATAAAGTGTATTTTATCCTAATGTCCTTTAACCTAATTACATGGTATCTTTAAAACTCACTTTTAAGTTGGAAAATATATATTGTTCATCCCAGTTTACCAATAATAGTCGAAAATGCTAAATTACTGAGACATTTAGTCATTACACTTGCAAGCTGTGAGCTAGTTGGCATGTATGGGTTACATATCGAGTTACTATCTAGTTTTTTTTTTTTATGAAATGTCGGTCAACTCCAATATATTTGGTTTTGTCATATTACATCGGATCATGACAATCTTTATGATTGATTTATTATCACAATATAGGTGCATGCGGCTATCCCACTTGATTTTCAGATCTTCTAAAATTCTCATTAACCATAATAATTCACATACTCCTTGAGTAATTGCTCGGAAGTCCGATATTGCATTTGACCTTGCAACTACGTTTTGCTTTTTACTTATCCATGTAACTAGGTTATCTTCAAGAAAGGTACATTAATTTGTGGTAGATCTTTTATCCATTAGGGACATTGTGTAGTCTGTAAATATATTAGTTTTAAGAGTAACTTTTTATTATTTTCGAACATGATCTGTTCCCAGATGACCCTTTAAGCAATGCAATACTTTGTAGGTTGCCAGTAAGTGTAATTCTTTAGCGTTGCGCATAAACTGAATTATAACACTTACTACATAGGTGATTTTAAGTCTTTAATGTGATAGGTATATTAGTCTCCCAACATCTCCTTATCTACTAATATGTCATCTTCTGCCGGTCCTAGTTTACGATTGGGATCGATAGGAGTACTAGCTGGCTTACATGCTTGTTTGCTTGTATCTTTAACAGGTCATAAATGTATTTCTGTTAGAAAATGAAGTTAATGATTTTAAACGAGTGACTTTAATTCCCAAAAAACTTCAACTTACCTATCTCATTAATTTTGAATTCTCTAGTCAGACGTTGCTTGAGCATTAATCTCTTTTTTTCATCATCCCCTACTACAATAATATGATCGGCATATATTAGGGGAGTGGTAACTCCTCCTATCTCAGAATGCTGTATAAACATAGAGGGGTCTCCTTGAGTTTGCTTGTATCTCAAGGCTGTCAATACCCTTGCAAATTTACCAAACTATGTCCTAGGTAATTGTTTGAGTGCATAGATTTTTCAATTTAGATACCTTATGCGATCTTATCCCTCTGTTAAATTCTATTGAGGTTTTCATAAAGATTTTTTTCTGCAAATCTCCATATAGGAATGCATTTTTCATATCGAATTGCTTTAGTTGCTAATCAAAATGAGTAGCTAAGAATATCAAGATCCGCACTACATTCATCTTAACTACCAATGTGAATGTCTGCTAGTAATCTTGACACTTTGAGATCTTGAAACTAAACTAAAGAACTTGCGATCTGTGAGTACTAGGGTTTTTGACTCGAAAATAATTGGAGCTCGATTGAAAAGTTTTTAGCGCTCTGATACCATAATAAAAAACAGCAAGTATCTACAGAAACTTAGTACACAAAAATGAAGTGAACTGACGAAGATTTGAGAGTGAATATGGCGCATATTCGAGAAACAGAGAATGAGGGAGAAGAAAGAGAAACGTCGGGCTGTATTTGGAAAATGCAGAAGTAATTTCTGTTTATTACCATAGAGTATTTATATACACATACAAGAATGAGTATTTACAAAATGACCCAGCAGTTTCTATAAATTACACAGGAACCTCTCTATTTACATCAAATTGTAAAACTAGTTAGAATTAATATACTCTAACAGTTATTGACTATTATATTTTATTATTTAATTAGTTAGTGTTATGTAATTAGGATTTTATGAAAATAATAATCTCATATAATCATAAATTTAGTACAATAAGAATTTTCCTATCAATAGCATAGAAATTCTATAAATACCTTAAATGTAATAATCTAAAGGGTGAGAAATAAAATTATTATTTTTTCTCTAAAAATCAATATGATATTAGAACCAAATAAACCTATTTTATGGTTTTAATTTTACGGTTTTTTCAAACCCTAAAATAACAAAAATAGGTTGAATAGAAAGAGAGTCAGATAAGGGGAAGAGAGGACAGATCAGAGGAAGTGAGAAAGCAATTGGTTCCTTCCTCCACCATGTGCAGTGCCGCGGATTCCTTCTTCCACCGCACATAGAGCCGCGTGAAGAGCCACGCTACCCAATTCCTCCTTTTTCCACGCGCAGAGCTGTGCAACCATCTCGATCTGCCTCACTCCGATTGCACTGTGTGATTATGCTAGCCACATGTACCCGAGCCGCACCTCCCTTCTCCATGTCGATCTGGTCCCGTCAGGGAAAACAAATCACCACCGTTGCGCACGAGATCGACTGAGAGGCATCACACAGAGCTGTTAGCCGCAACTCACCGACCTACTGCAAATGAGTCATCTGCCACACACCAATCTTCCTCTTCCACCACGCGCAGATTTGTGTGCGGGGAGTTTTTCTAGCCAGTTGCATTGAGCCGATCTGAGCCTGTGAGCTGAGCCGATTTCAGCTAGAGCTGAGCCGCTTGTGCCAAGCTGAGCCGAGTTTAAGCCCGAACCGAGCCATTTTTTAACCAAGCTGTTTTTCAACCGAGCCCCTTTTTGAGTCGAGTTCAAATTGTTTTTGAGTCGAGTTTGAGCCATTTTTTGAGCCGAGTCTGAGCCCTTTTTGAGATGACTTCGAGCCCTTTTTGAGTTAAATCGAGTCGGTTTTGAACCGAACCGAGCCGACCTGCTGCCTGACAGATCTAGTTCCAGTTGGCAGCATATTTTGGGCATCCTTTGACATTGTTAAAATGCAGGATAGCTATTCAAAACTTGGTTTGCAAATTGGACATGTATATTTTATTATTTAATTATTTAATTAGTAAGTATTATGTAATTAGCATTTTATGTGAATAATAATTTAATATAATTAGAAGTAGAGTAGGATAAGAATTTTCCTATCAGTATGGTATAAATTCTATAAATACCCTAAATATAACAATTTAAAATGTGAAAAATAAAATTATTATTTTTTCTTCAAAAATCAATAATGATACTATGTGAAAAGTAGTTGAATGTGTATTTTATTGACTATCACAGCTCTATATGTATAAATTTGTGGAATGGAAAAAGAAATAGATCAATAATTACATTGTATAGTGTATTTTATTTTGATAGCCTTTAACCTGATTATATACTTTCTTTAACAAATCCCAATCATGTATTGAATCCACAGGTTCCCTATCTATTGTTGATAATAAATCTGTCTCTTGTGATTTTCTCAATATGGACTTGCCTATTGCTAATCTATAGATGTGTACAAGATCTTTTCATTTATTTTTACTGAGAAATTTTGTACAACCCTAGTTTTTCTCTATTTATTATTTGGATTAATTGCTCATAAATATCCCAGATTTTATGAATCAATTATAGGATCAGATTTCCCTGATCAAGCACAAGTTTTGTGTATAAATAATGATTATGTAATGCTTATTCAAAAACTAAGAAAGAGTTTATTTTTTTCCACAGTATTTCATGGATGTCAAAATAATTGTTATATTTAATATCTTCTGATTCTTGAATCCATATGTTTTAGGTGTTCAAACTCCAAATTGCATCAGGCAGACTGTCTTTGATGCAGTAGCTCTTGATTACCAATCTGTTACCGTTATCACTGATGCCACCGCTGCTGCAACACCTGAGATACATGCTGGCAAGTACTCTCTGATTTGTTGAATTGATATGATTTTATCTGTTGCTATTTGTTTCTTTTGATTCTGTTGTGGCAGGCAACCTGGGTTCACTCCCATGCATGCCATTTCCTGTCCTTAAATTTGACGTTCTGTTAGTTATAAGAAGATATTGGATAAGAAATTGAGTCTCTTTGTTCCTATTAGAAAACAAAATATACTTGAACTAGGAGAATACTGTATGAGTCAAATACATTATATGAGTGAATTCGTAGCTTACATTATTGTAACCAGCCAAAGATTCTCCATCATCGGTGGTAGTTTGACTTTTTGTTGTCCTTCTCTGCATATATACGCAGTTAGGATACATGAATGTTGAATAAATTACAACAAAAAGAAAATTTAGTTCATAAATAGAGTAATTTACCACATTTTGTCTCCCAATAATAGTTGCCCATATTTCAATTTCTTGTTCTAAGAACCTCACCGTTTACTACGTAATGATTTTTTAGTTAATATTCCTTGCATGATCCAGAATTGCACCACACTTTTCTGTACTTCTCACACTTGATTGGAATATTTATTGTAGAAACCTTGTTGGGGTTTCTTGGTCCATCAGCAGCTGTCTTCCTTGCTTTTTTTTTGGCCTTCTACCTGGTCTTTTCACTATGAGAGAATCAATCTTAGCATTCCAATACTTACCCGCTCATCACTACTAAGCATTGGATTCATGAAATATGTCTTCACACAAGTCTCCTGAACTCATGTGCATATTTCCTTAGGTGTCTCCTTATACTGGTAAATGGCAGAAATAACATGCCTATAAGGAAATGACACTCAAATCTCATGTTCTATAGCTAGAACTTTAACAAAAACAAAACGGAACGAAAAACAAATTAACAATTAAAGTTGATATATAATACTAATAACAAGAAAAATATTTGTCTTTTGTTCTTTGGAAATAATCCTTACCATATAGAACCACCTATTTTCCAACAGTTGTCGCATGAACCAATACCAATTGTCCTTTTTGTCTATATCAACACACCAACAAGTGGAAAAAAGTTGTTACTCTCCCTTACTAATGCTGTAAGAAGCTGTCAACCCATTTCTGTCAACCCATTTCTCCAAACAAATGGCATCCATTTAAGCCTATAAAAGGTGTAAATCCTGCGAAGAAGTATTTTTTGGTGCTTTGAACATTGTATACGACCTTCTAAAAATTATTATTTCCTTCCAAATCACCTTAATTGTTTAGTTGATTGTTGCTTCTTTCACTTTTCTTTTCTTTTTCTTGGTTTTGACTCGTTAATTGCCACAACATTCTCTACTTGCATTTCTGCAGTGCTTGGATTTGTCAGTTTAATTATCCCATAATAATCTCACAGTTTTGCATTTTTTTTTCCTATCACCTTTTATAATATCATTTGATTTCTTTTTGGCTCGATAAACTGAGACAAATTGATATCCACTCCAAGCTCCCTTAATTTCTTTTGCAAACTAAACGTGTTTACTTTCAGATTCTCCTTAAAGTCATCCAGGTACATTTGATTCAAATAAGTTGACTTTGTCTCAGATTTCTTATGACATTAATACAAGCACCAAAGTGTATTAACCCATACACAAAAATATCTATATGTCGAGCTTTAATACCATATTGTATTCAGCAAGCTGAATCAGGGAAGAGAAAATTTTTGTGTTTTATTATCATATGATTGGATTTTGCATGTATGTAAATATATGGTTTTCCATAATAGAGAGGGAACTAGTTATGCATGAATACAAATAATAAAATATGCACTGAACAAGAGGTTACAATTAAATGAATATCTATAAAATAACAAAGGGAAGCAAATCTCGGCTGTCAATATTTTGCTCCAGAGCTCCTTTTTTCTTCTTCGATGTCAACATAGTTGGCAGAATTTCCATGTTTCAGCAGTGGATGTGTTTTTGTGTGTGGATATTTTGTGTCTTTGAGCTTTTTGCTTCTGTTGACAGTATAAAATTTACTCTGAAAGCAAAGTTCTTGTCATTAACAAAGAACCATCTAATATGAGCCAAAATTTTTTGAACCAGCCAACATCTTTGACATGAAAAATGTGGGAGTTGCAGCTCCAACATTGCAAGAGTGGTCTGAGGCTGAACCATGATCTCAAACAACTAGATCATGAGCTACACTGCCTGAAGTTGCTTGTTATAATGGTAATATAAAGTATTTATTTTATTTTTCTTTTTTTGATTGGAGTTATGGGTGCTGTGAAAATAAAGATAATCACTTGTGATAATTGATTAGGGGCCTCCTCCTTAGAAGTAAAGCTGTAGTTGATATGAACATTAGCATTTTCTCATTTATCTTATGATGTGTACTGGCCTGGAACGTAAAAGAAAATAATTATAAATTGAATGCAGAAGCAAAATAATAGAGTTAGGGTTTACATTTTTTACACTAATTTAGAATATCCAATAGGGTTACGAGAATAACTTTTCTAAAAGAACAAGCGAAAAATTAAAGAAATAAATTAACAGTAAACAATTAGGTATCGTATAACGACCTTTACTAGATTTTAAAGGGAGTCCAAATAGTGAACTATTCACAATCTCCTTGTTGATCGGGATCTAGATCTTCGCTTTCTTAATCTAAAATGGTTAATAAAATGGTGAGTTGTACTATTCCAGTAAGAATATCACACTACTCACCGATATAGAAATGACAGTTGGTAAAAATCATAAAAACAACTAATAGATCTCTTAAATTAAGTAAATTCATTTATTATAAATAAAATCATTTATTGCATACCTGTCATTGCAAGATTTCTAAAACTGACCTATACAGACAATAATACAAACAATCATAATCTCATATTCAAGTGAGCAAAACAACTTTTTATTTTTATTTGTTTATTGGTATTCCTGGGAGTCCATAGGGATGTCCCACTACGCATGAACTCATATCAAAACTTGTCAACTAACCATTCGTCCCCATATCCCGTCCAGTATGAGTGCCAAAAATACTATCTCTCAATATTTTGTCCAGTATGAGAGTGAAATAGGCCGTTCCCATACCCCCTTCCGGTATGAGCGTCAAAAATATCATCCATCAATACCACGTCCGGTATGAAGATGAATTGAGCTATCCTCATACCCCGTCCAGTATGAGCTTCAAAATACCATTCATCGATATTTCATTCGACATGAGACAACATTCACGGTAGAATTCCTTATATATCTGGTCCGTCCACCATCTCCTATAATATCTAGTAAGACAATCATTCACTCATTCACTTAACTAATCAATTTTCCGTTTATATTTTAATTTTCACAATTTAATTGTAAATTACGCAGGACAAGTAATACATGCATCAAGAAAACACAACCGAATCATGTTTACTAATTCTAATCTATTATCATGCATTTAAAATTGTAAAATCAAATAATCAGTTAAAACAAAACAAACAGTAATATATAAGTAGTTCCGGCTCTATTAGTAATCTATAATTAATTCTCGAAGTTTTCTAATTTACATAAAATACTGTATTATTTATAATCAGACTTCAATTCCATAATAGAGAATAAGGTAAGAGATTTTTACCCGAATCGGTGCCCGAAATACAAAACTTTTACTGCGCTTACTGGCGATCTCCGAATTTTCTGAATTTTTCTGCGAAAATTGAAACACGATTTACATACCTAAAAATACTCTAAAAATTCAAAATCGGTGTTAAAACCCTTTTTTCGGCCAATTTCGGGATTACGACATAGCGGCACCACCGTGCTCCAGCGACGGCACCACCGTCCGGCGGTTTGCCTAGGCCTGACCATTTTAGGCCAGTTTTATATCCATCCCTACGAGAAAACATATTAAGGAGTCTCGGTTGGACAAAAAAAGTCAAAAAACAGAAACATACCGACGATGAATTTTTCAGTGCGGCAGCTCCACCGGTTTACTTTTGCAGCTGGGTGTTTTTCTTTAGTCAATCTGTATAAAACAGAACGGTGATCACAATGATAGAAAAATTGCACAAAACGGAAATCGGAAAGGGACTCATCAGATGAGGTTTCAAATTTTGCCCGTGGTAGCGCCGCCGAGTTTTGCCCGTAGTTTTCAAATCATCCGCCGTTCTTTTTACTCTAATTTGTCCATGGGGGTGTTCATAATCAAATTCCAAATGGATAGGAGAATTTTTACCTTTTTTGGCCGTCGGAGGTAGCGACGGTCGGCTCCCTTCTCCAGCGACTGGTTCTTCTTCTCGGGCAAAGGCTGGCGGTTAGGGTTTAGTTTTGGTGTGATGTAAGATATTTACAGCTGTCTCGTGTCAATTTGGACCGTTCATCGTATTTAATCTTAACCGTCTGATCGCGTTTAAAGAGAAAATAAATTTGGACCGTTCATTGCGATTTGATTTCGACCGTACGATCGCATTTAAAGAGAGAACGAATCTGAGTCGTTCGTCGCGTTTAATCGCGATCGTCCGATTGCGCTTGAGGAGGGAACGAATCCAGACCGTCCACGCGCGCGGAAATATTTCCAAACCGTCCGATCGCGGGGTACGCAGATTGCTAGCATGGCCTTCCGCATGGCACCGAGTTAGCGCGCCTTGTCACGCGGCGCGCTCTGGTTCGTCGAATCTGCTGATTTTATGGTACTACGTGATGCAATTTTTTAAAATTACATTTTGACTCTAAGTTTTCGATTTTTCTTTTAAAAATATCATTCAAACTCAAATTTTTATCATTTTTTTCAAAATTATTTTTAATTTTGTTTTCAACCTATTTTTTCTATAATTTATATTAAATTAAATCTTATTAATTTCAAATTTTCATTTTTATACATGTTTTGAATAAAAAAATTAATTTTGGACTATATTTCGGATCCGGATATTAAATGATGTATAGGTCATTGACATTGTTGAATAAACATACTCTAATATATGAGTTGTGAGTCCAATCAATTGGAAATTCTGCATGAGTTTCTGACATAGTACGCGGCAATAATATGACGAAGTACTTTAAATGCTAATTACTAAATGGATGATTTTTTTCTCTTGTAAGTGAATTACGATATGGATGATTAGGTTGATGCTATGACTTGGAGGATTCATCTTTATCTGTAGAACTCTGTTGATTTACTTGGATCCACTTGAATGAACGAGCAATTCACCGAAGATGTATATCTATTTGTAAGAGTAGCTAGTTTATATTCTTATTTATTGCTTTATATCTTTTCACAGATTAATTCTATGGATCAGTATTAACCTTCTTAGTGTTTACGTAATAATTTTTTTTGCCTCTCAAAATTAAGTGAGGAGCACTATTTGTATCTTAATCAAAATCTTATTCCTTAGATGCCTTTAAATTGACACTGTTTTAAATTTTTATTGTATGTAAGAAAAATAAAAAATAATATAAATGTGATAAAAATTTGTAAAAGTGAGATTTTAGTTTCAAGTTAATTTTATGTTTAATTTAAATCATTTATTCTTTAACAGGTAAAATATAAATTTATCAGTGTAAAATTTAAGATATTAATAAAATTTGGTGTAATTATATATTATAATTAAATTTTACTTATTAAATAATTAAAATATAAGAACTGAATAATTGCAGAACATAATCGAAACAGACACAATTTCGCACAGGTAATGTTATGACTTATTTTTTCCTCTCTTTTGCACAAAATAGTAATATTACAAAGGAAAAAACAGTAACTACTTTTACTAATTACCCTTTCCTAGTATTTGAAAATCAAATAGTGAAAAATGATATTAAGATTCATTTTTATGTTTTAACATTTAGATTCTATAATTAGAATTACAAATCTCCTTAATGGGAACATTGCATATATATCAAATTCATATTCATTATAAACAAATCACATGATCACAAGATGCGAAAAGCTATGAATAAGAAAGAATTTGTTTTTAGGCTGATTTTGCAATACAAAACCCTCCTGTACATAAATTACACAAGATGGTTGAAAAGAGTGGAGCTTTGTCAATTTTTTGGTCCTTAGCTTGGAGTTTTATAACTTTTTTAATATATCTCTCAATTTGGACTACATTGGTACCCATGAAAAGATCTCGCGCATCAAATTTCATAGATACAATTTTGTTAATGTTGGTTAAGTAATAAAAAAGTTCTCAAACTCTTCAGTTTAAATTTTACAAATCTAAAAATTTTCCAGACATCATATATTACAAGAAAAATTATTTTTATTGTGCTCCAAAATGTATTTTTAAGCTAATGATCTTCATTAGCTATCTTTTGTTAATACAAGAGAGCAAATGTCATTTTGGTCTTTTGTTGTTTGAGGCTTTCAATTTAAAATCTTGTATTTTTTTTTTATTTGACACCTCACTATGTTGTGATTCAGTTTTTTGTCAAATTATTTAAGCAGTCCATCTAATGAGTGTGTCGTTTATATATATATATATATATATAAACTTTTTTAAAACTATAAAATAGTGAGTTTGATTAATATTTAAATTATAAGCCGTTAAGTTACAGAAAATCTTGTTCAGCAATTCTTTAATACTCGGAATTAATTTAAAAAATGTAAAATTAATGTATAAATATTAAAACATAATTTAGTATAAAATTAAAAAAAAAATAGGTGGATGATGAAATTAAAAATAGTTTTAGAAAAAACAGGTGAAATTTTGAGTTCTGATGGGTATTTTTAAAAAAAATCAGAAACTAAGAGTTAAAATGTAATTTAAGAAAAATATGTCACGTAGAACCGCCCAGTCAGCAGCCCCGACGAACCAGGGCGTGCCGCGAGGTAAGGCATACTGACTTAGTGCCACGCGGGAGGCCTCGTTGGCAATCTGCATGCCCGCGATTGAACAGTCCGAATTTGTTCCCACACGCGTGGACAGTCCGAATCCGTTCCCTCCTCATGCGCGATCGGACGGTCGCGATTAAACATGATGAACAGTCCATATTCATTTTTTTTAAACGCGATCGTACGGTCCAGATCAAATCGCGATAAACGGCGCATATTCATTTTCTCTTTAAACACGATCGGGCGGACGAGATAAAACTCAATGAACGGTCCAGATTAAAGAAAGATAAATATAAATACATCACTTCATAACGAACACTAACCCTAACTGCCAGCCCCCCGCCGGAGAAGGAGAACCAGTCACCGGAGAAGGGAGCTGACCGCCGCCTGCCGCCGCGCTTGAGCCACCTCCAACTGCCAAAAAAGGTAAAAAAAATTCTTTCACTCGAAATTTGATTTTGAACACCCTCATGACCAAATTGGAGCAAAAAGATCAGCATATGAGGCACAAATCGCGAGTAAAACCAAGTGGTGCTGCCATGGAAAAAATTAAAAAATCGTCCCCGATGAGGCCATTTCTGACTCCTGTTTCGTGCAATTTTTTCACCATTATGTCTCTCACAGGTTGACCGAAGAGAAATTCCTAACCACGAAGGTCAGCCGATGAAGCCGCTGCACCGAAAAACTCCACTGCCAGTAAGCTTCTGTTTTTCGACTTTTTTCGCCCTTAACGTGTTTTCTCGTAGGAATGAGTATAAAATCGGTCGAAATCTGCTAAAACTAGCCGAAAACAGCAAGTCCAAGGCAAACTGCCACTACAGGCAGCGGTGCCGCCATGCTGGAATTTTGAAATTGACCGAAAAAGCTTGTTAACACCGATTTTGGATTTTTTGGGGTATTTCTAGGTACTTGAAGTGTGTTTTAATCTTCAAAAAAAAATTTAAGAAATCCGGGGACCGCCAGTAGGTGCAACTGAAAGTTTAGTATTTCGAACACCGATTCGATTAAGAATCCTCACCCTGTTCCTTATTATGGAATTGAAGTCTAATTATAAATAATATAGTATTTTGCATAATTTAGAAAACTTCGATAATTAATTATAGATTACTAATGGAGATGGAACCAGTTACTTATCACTGTTTATCCTGTTTTAATTGATTGAATGATTTTACAGTTTTAAATGCATGATAATACACTGGAGTTGGTAAGATGATTCAATTGTGTTTTCTTGATGCATGTATTGTTTGTTTTGTATGATTTACAGTTAAATTGTGAAACCACAAATTAAATGTAAACGGAAAATTGCTTGATTAAGCGAATAAATGAATGGTAGCCTTACTGGATATCTTGGGAGATAATGGATGAACCGGGTACATAAGGAACCGTACCGTGACGTTGCCTCATACTGGACGGGGTATTGAGGGATGGTATATTTTGGTGCTCATACCGGACGAGGTATGGGGATGGCCAAATAGTTGATAAAGTTGAATAAGAGTTCACGCATAGTGGAGATATCCCTATGGACCCTCATGGATACTAGTAAGTAGATAAAAAAAGAAAGTTATTGTTTTGGTTAATTGAATATAAGATTATTATATTGTTTGTGTTATTGCCTCTATAAGTCAGTTTTGGAAATCTCATTACGGTAAGTATGCAACAAAATATTTTATTTATGATAAATGAATTTACTTTAAATTAAAAGCTCCATTAGTTATTTTTATAATTTTTATCAACCTTCATTTATGTATCTGTGAGTAGTGTGACATTCTTATTGGGTTAGTATAGCTCACTCTTTAATTAACCATTTTAGATTAAGGAGATCAAGATCCAGATCCCAATCCACAAAAAGATTGTAAATAGGATGTCCAGTTGTTTATTTTCCATTTATTTCTTTGATTTTTTGTTGTTCCTTTAGAAGGGTCATTCTCGTAGCTCTATTGGGTATTCTAAATTATTGTGTAAGGAATGTAATCTCTAACATTTATTATTTCACTTCCGCATTCAATTTATAATTTATTTCCTTTCAAGTTCCGGGTTATTATAGTTGATATCAAAGTCGCGTTTGTCGGAACTATCCCTTACACAAAGACTTAAAAATACCAAATACGAACTATTGTCCAACCCTTTCTAGTGAAAAAATGAGTACAAAGACACGATGAGATGAGGTCCCTTACTGAACAGGATTTTTCGAGACAGGTCGCTTCGAGAGGATGTCGATCAACTCGTCGAGATTTTAGAGAGACTCATCTCTACCCAGTAGGCCAGAGAAGAGAGGAGGGAACTGTCTGACTCTCCACTGCTTCCACAATATGAGCCACCCCTACAGCGAGAGGATCTAACGCCACCTCGATGCAACCTTGCTCCCCCACCGTATCATCCGACACCGTAACAAGGTCACCAAGTCCCTCCCCAGCAACATCTGGCCCCTCTTCCACAAAACTTGATTTCACCCATGATGGACTTGATAGATATTGACATGGGGGACCCTGATGTATTTCTAAGGATGAACTGATTAGTAACGTATCACGCCACCGTGGATTGTTCCCACAAAAAAAGTTATTTTTAAGCCTTTTAACAAAGAGTCATTTACAAACCAATAAAAGTTTTGAATATTATTCCCTCATAGTAATTTTCTTATTACATAGTACTTTAACTCGGTTATTTTCTCTAACTAAGTAAATTTAAGAAAGAAATTTGCATACAAGAGATCCCAGTAGTCCGAGAGATCCCAGTAGTCCGAGACTTCCCGAATATATTTTCTGATGAACTTTTCAGACTATCAGTGGACAGGAAAGTTGTGTTCACCATAGACCTTTAGCTTGGCACGCAGCCTATTTTAGTTTTTCCTTACTGCATGAGTCATGTGGAGATGAAAGAGCTGAGAAAATAGATCGAAAAATTGCAGAATAGTGGATTCATCTGACATAGTGTGTCCCCTTAGGGTGCTGAAGTCACATTTATAAGGAATGGGGATGGAACGTTAAGGTTATATATTGACTATAGAGGACTGAACATGGTCACAGTCAAGAACAAGTACTCCCTCCCCATGATCGGTGATTTTTTGATCAGTTGAAGGGTGCTCAAGTCTTCTCCAAAATAGACCTGCATTCAGGTTACCATCAGGTAAAGATCAAGGTAGAAGACATTCTCAAAACAGCTTTTTGAACTAGGTACGAACACTATGAGTTCCTGATCATGTCATTTGGACTAACCAACGCACTAGCCATCTTCATGGATTTGATGAATAGAATTTTCAAACAATTTCTGGATCAGTTCGTCATTGTATTCATCGATGATATCCTGGTCTATTCAAAAAGTAGAGAGGAACACGCTCACCATCTGACTTAGGTTTTGCAGATTCTCATAAAAAAGAAGTTGTATGCAAAGTTGAGTAACGGGCAAACTACCTTCCTATGGCATATCATATCAAGGGATGGAGTGTCAGTGAATCTCAAAAAAATTGATGCAGTGCTCGCCTAGAAAAAATTAACATCAGTAAAGGAGATTCGTAACTTTCTAAGAATGGCAGGTTATTACCGCAAATTTGTGGAAGGATATTTTAGCCTAACTGCTCCTTTAACTCGGCTCACAAATAAGAACGTCAAGTTTGAGTGGAACGAGAACTGTGAAAAGAGTTTTTCAAAACTAAAGAAGCAGTTGACTACTGCGCATGTGTTGGCCTTACTGAGCGGGACAAGGAAATAAAGAGTTTATAGTGATGCCTCCTACTTAGGGTTGGGTTGTGTTCTAACGTAGCATGTGAAGTTCATAGCCTATGGGTCCAAGCAGTTGAAGAGTCATGAGAAAAACTACCTTACCCATGACTTAGAATTTGTTGTGATTATCCATGCCTTGAAGACTTGGCATCATTACTTGTATGGCGAGACCTTTCAGATCTATACCGACCATAAGAGCTTGAAACACATATTTACTCAAAATGATCTCAACATGTGTCAGAGAAGATAGATAGAACTCCTCAAGAATTACGATTACAATATCTTGTATCACCCAAACAAGGGTAATGTAGTAGCCGGCACACTCAGCATAAAAAGTACGGGTATATTACCTCACTTAATGGTTTCAGAATGCAGGGCAATAGGGGCCGCATAACAAGTCGACTCTAGAACCTGAAGAGAGTTATATGTTTGGCCCACCTGACTGTTCAACCTGAGTTGATATAGATAATAAAAGAAGTCCAATCCGCCAATTCCAACCTAGCAGCCCTCAAGAAAGATGTAGAATAAGGAGTAAATTTAGAATTTCGAGTCTTTACTGATGGGTTGCTCAGATTTCAGGACAAAGTGTGTCTTATATGTGACAGTGAGCTGAAAAAGGATATCATGATCGAGGCCATAGCTCAAAGTTTGTCATGCATCTCGAAAGCACTAAGATGTATCAAAGTATGTGCCCCCAATTTTGATAGAACGAGATGAAAATAGATGTGGTTGACTTTGTTTCTAAGTATTTAGTATGTCAGCAAGTCAATGCAGAACATCAACGCCCAAGCGTGCTACTTCAGCCATTACCAATTCTGGAGTAGAAGTGGGTGCACATCACAATGAATTTTGTGACAAGATTGCTTAGGGCACACTTGGGACATGATATCATTTGGGTAATTGTTGACCGGCTCATCAAGTCTTCCCACTTCTTTGCCATCAGGATGACCGACCCCTTAGATAAGATAGCAAGAATGTATATTCGAGATATAGTCATGTTACATGGAGTGCTAGTAACAGTAATATCCGACAGGGACCCCAAGTTCATTTCTCAGTTCTGGTATAGTTTTTGACAAGCCATGAGAATAAAACTGTCCTTTAGTACCGCATTCCACCATTAGACTAATGGACAGTCATAAAGGATAATCCGCATACTGGAGGATATGTTTCAAGCTTGTGTTCTTGACTTTGGGGGCCGTTGGGATAATCATTTACCCCTAACAGAGTTCGGCTATAATAACAGCTACCAAACAAGTATTGACATGGATCCGTACGAGGCGTTATATGGCCGCTCATTCAGATCGCCGATCTGTTGGGAAGAAGTGGGTGATAAAAAATTATTCGGTTCAGATCTTGTAGAGGATACTACAGCCAAAATAATTAAGATAAAAAAGAACATCCAGATGACTCAGAACAGGCAGAAGATTATGTGGATACTTGGAGGAGGGATTTGGAATTTGAGAAAGGTGATTAAGTGTTCTCTAAGGTCACTCCTTTCAAGGGAATCAGTAGGTTTAGCAAGAGGGGGAAACTAAATCCTTGGTTTATTTAACTATTTGAAATCTTAGACAGAATTGACACCGTCACCTATAGACTGACACTATCTCCAGAACTATCTAGGGTTCATAACGTGTTTCATGTGTCTATACTATGCAAGTACAACCTAAACCCCTCTCACGTCTTGGCTCACGAGCCCCTTTCACTTCAGAAAGATATGTCCTATGAAGAAGTACCGATCGATATTGTAAGCCAAAAGAGCAGAGTACTCCGCAAGCAGAAAATTCTCTTTGTTAAGGTCCTATGACAGAATCACACACACAGAGCGACCACATGGGAGCTAGAATTAGACTTCAAAACCCAGTATCTCCAACTGTTTGATTGAGCAAGAGAGAGACAAATTTGAAGAACCAAATTTTTTTTAAGGGGGGGAGAGTTGTAATACTCGAAATTAATTTTAAAATTTTAAAATTAATGTATAAAATATAAATTTTAATTTTATAAATTTTTATTTAATGTAAAATTATAAAAGAAACAGGTAGAGGATGAAATTGAAAATAATTTTAGAAAAAAATAGTGAAAATTTGGGTTCTGATAATATTTTTGAAAGAAAAATTAGAAACTGGGGGTCAAAATATAATTTAGAAAAAATTTACCACGTAGGACCATCCAGTTAGCAGTCTCGATGAATCGAAACGCACCGCGTAACAAGGCACGCTGACTCGATGTCGCGCGAGAGGCCACGTTGGCAATCTGCATGCCCGCAATCGAACGGTTCGGATTTATTCCTGTGCATGTGGACAGTCCAGATCCGTTCCCTCCTCAAGCGCGATCGGACGGTCACGATTAAGTATTCTCTAAGGTCACTCCTTTCAAGGGAATCAGTAGGTTTAGCAAGAGGGGGAAACTAAATCCTTGGTTTATTTAACTATTTGAAATCTTAGACAGAATTGATACCGTCACCTATAGACTGACACTATCTCCAGAACTATCTAGGGTTCATAACGTGTTTCATGTGTCTATACTACGCAAGTACAACCTAAACCCCTCTCACGTCTTGGCTCACGAGCCCCTTTCACTTCAGAAAGATATGTCCTATGAAGAAGTACCGATCGATATTGTAAGCCAAAAGAGCAGAGTACTCCGCAAGCAGAAAATTCTCTTTGTTAAGGTCCTATGACAGAATCACACACACAGAGCGGCCACATGGGAGCTAGAATTAGACTTCAAAACCCAGTATCTCCAACTGTTTGATTGAGCAAGAGAGAGACAAATTTGAAGAACCAAATTTTTTTTAAGGGGGGGAGAGTTGTAATACTCGAAATTAATTTTAAAATTTTAAAATTAATGTATAAAATATAAATTTTAATTTTATAAATTTTTATTTAATGTAAAATTATAAAAGAAACAGGTAGAGGATGAAATTGAAAATAATTTTAGAAAAAAATAGTGAAAATTTGGGTTCTGATAATATTTTTGAAAGAAAAATTAGAAACTGGGGGTCAAAATATAATTTAGAAAAAATTTACCACGTAGGACCATCCAGTTAGCAGTCTCGATGAATCGAAACGCACCGCGTAACAAGGCACGCTGACTCGATGTCGCGCGAGAGGCCACGTTGGCAATCTGCATGCCCGCGATCGAACGGTTCGGATTTATTCCTGTGCATGTGGACAGTCCAGATCCGTTCCCTCCTCAAGCGCGATCGGACGGTCACGATTAAGTATTCTCTAAGGTCACTCCTTTCAAGGGAATCAGTAGGTTTAGCAAGAGGGGGAAACTAAATCCTTGGTTTATTTAACTATTTGAAATCTTAGACAGAATTGATACCGTCACCTATAGACTGACACTATCTCCAGAACTATCTAGGGTTCATAACGTGTTTCATGTGTCTATACTACGCAAGTACAACCTAAACCCCTCTCACGTCTTGGCTCACGAGCCCCTTTCACTTCAGAAAGATATGTCCTATGAAGAAGTACCGATCGATATTGTAAGCCAAAAGAGCATAGTACTCCGCAAGCAGAAAATTCTCTTTGTTAAGGTCCTATGACAGAATCACACACACAGAGCGGCCACATGGGAGCTAGAATTAGACTTCAAAACCCAGTATCTCCAACTGTTTGATTGAGCAAGAGAGAGACAAATTTGAAGAACCAAATTTTTTTTAAGGGGGGGAGAGTTGTAATACTCGAAATTAATTTTAAAATTTTAAAATTAATGTATAAAATATAAATTTTAATTTTATAAATTTTTATTTAATGTAAAATTATAAAAAAAATAGGTAGAGGATGAAATTGAAAATAATTTTAGAAAAAAATAGTGAAAATTTGGGTTCTGATAATATTTTTGAAAGAAAAATTAGAAACTGGGGGTCAAAATATAATTTAGAAAAAATTTACCACGTAGGACCATCCAGTTAGCAGTCTCGATGAATCGAAACGCACCGCGTAACAAGGCACGCTGACTCGATGTCGCGCGAGAGGCCACGTTGGCAATCTGCATGCCCGCGATCGAACGGTTCGGATTTATTCCTGTGCATGTGGACAGTCCAGATCCGTTCCCTCCTCAAACGCGATCGGACGGTCACGATTAAACGCGATGAATAATTCAGATTTATTCTCTTTTTAAACACGATCGTACGGTCTAGATCAAATCACGATAAATAGTCTATATTCATTTTCTCTTTAAACACGATTGGACGGTCGAGATCGAACGCGATGAATGATCCAGATTAAATGAAGACAGATATAAATATCTCACTTCACACTGAACCCTAACTCTAGCCGTCAGCCCCCCGTCGGAGAAGAAGAACCAGTTGCCGGAGCCATCTCCAACCGCCAAAAAAAGGAAGAAAAAATTTTTTTTTGCTCGAAATTTGATTTTGAATATCTCTATTGCCAAATCGGAGAAAAAGAATAGGCGAATGAGTCGAAAAAAAATGGGTAAAGCCCAGTGCCGCCGCCGCATAAAAAATTAAAAAATTACCTCTGATGATGTCCTTCCCAATTCCCGTTTCGTGCGATTTTTTCACTATTTTGTTTCCCACAAGTTGACCGAAGAAAAACGTTCAACCGCGAAGGTGAGATGGCGGAGCCGCCATAGCAGAAAACCCTACTGCCAGTAGGCTTCTATTTTTTGACTTTTTTCTACCAACCGAGACCCCTTAACGTGTTTCCTTGTAAGGATGAGTATCAAATCGGCCGAAATCGGCCAAAACTAGCTAAAAATGGTCAGTCTGAGGTAAATCGCTGCCGCAAGCGACGGTGTCATCGCCAGAGCACGGCAGTTTCGCCGTGCCAGAATTCCAAAATTGACTAAAAAATCTTTTTAAGACCAATTTTGAATTTTTTGGGGTATTTTTAGGTACTTGTAGCGTGTTTTAATCTCCGAAGAAAAATTTAAAGAACTCGGGGACCGCCAATAGATGCAGCTGAAATTTTAGTATTTAGGATACTGATTCGGGTAAGAATCCCTCATCCTATTCCTTGTTATAGAATTGAAGTCTAATTATAAATAATATGGTACTTTGTGTAATTTAAAAAATCTCGATAATTAATTACAGGTTACTAATAGAGGCGAAACTGATTACTTATCATTGTTTATCCTGTTTTAATTGATTGATTGATTTTACAATTTTAAATACATGATAATACGCTGGAGTTAGTAAGATGATTCAGTTGTGTTTCCTTAATGCATGTATTATTTTTTTTACGTGATTTATAGTTAAATTGTGAAACTGAAAATTAAATGTAAACGAAAAATTACTTGATTAAGTGAATGAATGAACGGTAGTCTTACTGGATATCTTGGGAGATGGTGGACGGATCGGGTACATAGAGAACCCTACCATGAACGTTACCTCATACTGGACGGGATATTGAGGGATGATATATTTTGACGCTCATATCGAACGGGGTATGAGGACAACCTGTTTCACCATTATACTGGACGGGGTATTGAGGGATGGTAGTTTTGACGCTCATACCGGAAGGGGTATGAGGATGGTCGATTAGTTGACAAAGTTAAATAAGGGTTCACGCGTATTGGGGACATCCCTATGGACTCTCATGGATATCAGTAGGCAGATAAAAAGAGAAAATTGTTATTTTGGTTAATTGAATATAAAATTATGATATTGTTTGTGTTATTACCTCTATAAGTCATTTTTTAAAATCTCACTATACTAAGTATGCAAGAAATGATTTTATTATGATAAACGAATTTATTTAAATTAAAAACTCTATTAGTTATTTTTATAATAATTACCAATCTTTATTTCTGTATCGATGAGTAGTATGACATTCTTATTAAGATAGTATAACTCACTCTTTAATTAATCATTTTAAATCAAGAGAACCAAAATCCAGATCCTGATTTATAAAAAGGTTGTGAATAGGATGTCTATTTGTTTATTTTCTATTTATTTATTTAATTTTTCGTTATTCCTTTAGAATGATATTCCCATAACTTTATTGGATATTCTAAATTATTGTGTAAGAAATGTAAACTCTAACATTTATTATTTTATTTCTGCATTCAATTTATAATTTATTTATTTTTTAATTTTGGACTATTATAAATTCTTTTTTTTTATTGGATAATGCATATGATGCATTAAGAAAATATGATTGCTAATTTTATTTTACAGCAATAATTATATTGTTTTCAAAGATATTTTTGACGCCTGATACATTTTCTAATGAACTTACATTATTGCTAATTTTATTTTTCAAATATGATAATCTGGAGTCTACCATTTAAAATTCTAAATTGACTAATTACTTGTGTTAAATGTTAAATTTGATAAGATATATATATATATATATATATATGAACAACTTTTAAAAAGGTAAAACAAGTTGTTGCTATGTACTTTTCCTTGCATTGGCTTAATTGTGCAGTAAAAATTACATGTCTATTCATAATTTTACTAAAATATTAAAATAAAATCTATATATTTATAATTATGTATATTATATAAAGATAAAATTTTAAATATTATTCACTTAAATTTTAAAATATTTTCTTCATTTAAAAAAAAAAAAAGAAAACTCTCCAGCTTTTCCATTTGCATCAGATTATAATTATGTTCGTTTATTAAAATAATTTTATTTTTAAAAAAAATTAATTGTTATTTTTTCTAAAATTTACCTATAGAATTACCTTTAACAAAATTTGTAACTCTCTAAAACCAGTCTCCCTCAGATTTTCTAGTGGCTACAAATATTTTTGTAAGTGAATTTCAGAGCTTTTGCCGTCAAATTTTTGCAAATTGCCTCCTCACCAAGAGTAAGAGACGATGTCGTTTTGCGCTAACTTTATGGCGAGCAATCAGCAATGCTTACGAAAGCTTTTGACTCAATCTAACTCCTTGGGAAAAACCGACTGGAACTTCTTCTGGAACCCTTGGAATTTAAAGTTTTAAATTTTTCCAAAAAAAAAATAATTTCAACATAAATAATTTACCTTTTTTTTTTTAATTAAATAAATGCAAATTAATCTAAATACAGATAAAATTATAATGAATTGAATCTATGTCTGTGTTACAACTTAATTCAAAATTAACAGCACGACCCCCCTCTCATATAAATATGTTATATATAAATATTTAGTAACACACTACTACTAATACGTGAAATACTAACTAATTAAATGGGTAAAAATGAATTTAATCAATTTAACGAAAAATAAAAAACTTTGTTTAATTTCATAGTTGAATATGATATGTAAATAACTTGGAATTTTAGGAGTAACAAGAAAAAGTGGTGGGGCATGTAAATATAGATAAGAGTAGGAAACATAGTCGCACACGAAATGTGAAATTATTAAAAGAGAGAAAGCGAGAGACATGACATCTCTGCAACACCCCTCCTTATTCCCTTGTCTTCTTATCCCACTCCCCTTCTCTTGGGCCCCATTCCTTTCCTCTTTTTTTTTTTTTTTCTTTTTTAAACTCCAATTTTTTTTAATTATCTATCTAACTTTTTTAATACAATATAATATATAATAAATTTGTATGAGATAAAAATTTGATTCTTTTATATACCATCGATATAATGGTTTATCGGACTCAAGATAGTCACGAGCATCCTTTCATGTTAGCCATTTTTAGAAATTAAATCATATAAATAGAAATAATATCAGTTTTAACATTATCATTTCATACATGTTATGTTATTTGAAGTGTTAGATATTTTAATAAATAAAATAAAATTTTATTATTTTTAAAATATTAAATAAAAATTTAAATTTATATATAAAAGTTATCGTTGATTTCGTATGTTTTTTTTTTTTTTTTTTTTTTGAAAAAATAATCTAAAATTATAATATATAGAACTTTACATCTTTCTCTCCACGTAACTAGATAATCATATTTATTTATTTTTGAATTTTATATTTTTAACTATTATATTAAAAGTTAAGAATCTTATATTTTATAAAGTTTTATTCTTAAAAAATATTAATTTTTTTTTTTTTTATTGTACTTTAATCCAATGTAAGGCTTTTCGCCTACTCCCATAAATAGACTCTACACAAGGACAAAGGTGTGCTGTAATGATACACATATTCATTACTCATTTTACAAAATAGCACAACGAAATTAGAAAATTTTAAAATATTAGAAAATTATTTTATTTGCGTTTTACTTATTCCAAATATATGTAATTTATTTATTTATTTTTACATATATGTATATATTTTCATGAATAAAGTATAAGAAAAGAGTAGTTAAAAGCTAATAAAAATGATATGCCCACTACTTTGATTAATCTTTCTCCCATGTGGAAGTAACATGCTACTGTTGGGGCATAAAGCGAAGATGACAATCTATCAAATGTAGTGGGTTGTGGGTTTCTTATTAAATATTTTCTACTTTATTGTTTTTCCTTTTTGGTATTTATGAATGTTATTTTGATGGTCATGCACATTACATTACTTAGTTTTTAATTATTTAGCAAATCTATATATACACACACATATATATATATATATATTGTATATGTACGTATGGTGTTTCTTAAAGTTAGTGGTTCTCTCATGGCTTCATCAACATGTTGTGTCAATTTTGGTGCAAACTCCATAACCATTGGCTATGTCTTTATATTTAACAAAATATATATATATATATATATATATATTATATGCAAGAAAATTAAGAAAATGATGATTACAGATTTGGGTTTTGAACTATGAATATATTATAATTTAATACCATTTTCTTTTTTCATTTAGAATTTAATTCTTAAATGTACAAAGTTATTTCAAAGTGTAATTTTTTCCTGAATTTTTATAGAAATAATAAATTTTTTTGTTGTATTATATGAGTAACATAAAACGTAATTTAAAAAAATATAATATTTATTTTTAGAATTTGGAATTGAAAAAAAAAAAGATCAAAAAGAATTATTCAGTACCTCTTATTCTCACTTAACATTAGTTATTATTATTATTTGTATTCTCTAAATTAAAAATTGAATTTTTTGTTAAAATCATTTTTTAGTTGTTATAATTATCAGATTTCATTCGAAATAAAATATGGAGAAAATTTTTATATTCTTTTTAAAATTTTTACAAATTATATAAAATTATCATGAATTAAAATAATTTTATAATTTAGGTATCAAATCGTAGTAAAAAATTTGATTATAATGTGATATATAATTTAAGAATTAAAATAATAATATATAACAGCTCCGGAAATTTAGAATGAAATACGTTTATTAAAAATGTCAAATGCGGAAGCGTAATAAAAATTTTGATTAACATCATTTACACAAAAACCAAAAACGTGCTCAAAATATAAAAAAACAAACTAACTAAAAGAGATACTCGAAAATAAGAACTATAAATATAACTACGGAGTCTTTAGGCGTCCCCTTCGCCGTCTTCCTGCGGAACGGGCTCGGGAACAATATCTTCATAATCTGAAATGGTTAAATAAGGAATGAGCTACACCAGCCCAGTAAAGACATCGCACTATCTCACCGCCACGGAGGTAAAGGTGGGTAGAAAATACAAAAAAGACCAATGAAAGATAATTTATAATAAACTCGTTTATTAACATAAAAACTTTTACTGTCCACTTAACTCGGTGAGATCCATAAAACAACATATGAAAACAATAACGTTATCATCGAACTGTATAACATAATACTTACCACACCTTTGCATTTCAATCATTAAACAACACATTTTCCTCATTTACCAGCATACTAGTATCCATGGGGATTCATAGGGGTCCCACTACCCGTGAACCCTTAACATTTATAACCTGATTTCAGAGCCGTCCTCATACCCCGTCCGGTATGGGCACAAAAATCATGAACCTCAATACCCCGTCCGGTATGAGGGTGAAACGGGTCGTTCCTATACCCCGTCCGATATGGGCGCCAAAACACAGAAGGTCTCCATACCCCGTCCAATATGAGAGACCACATTCCCGGTAGGGTTCCCTACGGACCCGGTCCGTCCACCATCTCCCAGGATATCTAGTCAGACTGTCCACATTATCCATTTATCAATTCACGTAACCTTTTATTCCTTTTTTCCTCAGTCACCATCATCAAATCACACACAGACATGCAAACCAGTAGTTTATGCCAAACAAGACAACACACAACATCGGGTTCTCAGTCATTCAATCCATAGTCAATAAAACAGTGATATATGCACACGAAACTATGAAATGAAAACATCAGACATCATACTGCATTTAAAACTGTAAAATAGAACAAACAACAACTGACCGACAAATACACCAGACTCGGGCTCCATTAGCGACCTTAAACAATTTCACACATCTATTGATTCATGAAATACCATTTTATCATTTATTGAACTTTAATACTATGATAGGAAATAGGGTGAGGGGTCCTTACTTGTTTCGGGGTCTGAATTTGACTCTACAGTGTGCCTACAGGCGGTCCTTAATTTTTTCTGAATTTTTTCTGGGAAACTGAAACGCACTACTGGTACCTGCACGTGTCCCAAAAAATCCCAAATTAGACCTAGGGCCCCTTTCGGTCAATATCGCAATTCCGGCACGGCGGCGATTCACCTCGGTTTGGCCGTTTTCGGCCGAATTCGGCCACACTTGCATCGGTCCCTGCGATAGAACAACCCTAGGGCCCTCGGTGGGCCGAAAAATCACGAAAAACTGAAATTTACCGGCGGTGGTGCTCTTGGGTGCGGCGGCTCCTTCGGCGTGAGTCGTGTTTTGATGTTTGGCTCCGATAAACTTGTAGAGAAAAGAACGATGATCACAGTGGTATAAAATTTGCATCAAACGGAGGCCGGGAAGGGCCTCATCGGAGGCAAAAATCGAGGAGGGGCGCAGCGGCGCCGCTGGGTTTCGGCTGGCTTTTCCGGCCGTTTGGCCGGTGGTTTGCCTTCGGTTTAGCCATAGGCGGACTCAGCATCGAAAAACGAGCAGGGAGGAGAAAATTTACCTCGATTGGCGGTTGGAAACTTCCCCGGTGCGGCGGCTGGTAACGGCGGCCGGCTTCTCCGGCGAGCACTGGCGGCTAAGGTTTCTTTGGTCAGGTGTGGGTGGGGTTATTTATACCCTTTGCCTTTTAATCTCAACCATCCATCAAGATTAAATCTGCACCGTTCGATCGCGATTTAATTGGGATTAAATATGGACCGTCCGTCGCGATGCAATCTGGGCCGTCTGTGCCTGATTGAATCTGGGTCGTCCGTGCGCGTGAATCTGGGCCGTCCGTGCGCGCGGGAACGGATTTGGGCCGTCCGATCGCGCGCACGCAGATCGCCCACGTGGCCTGTCCCCTGGTCAGTGTTTCCTTGCCACGCGACGCGTCCTAGTTGGCCGGGGCTACTGACCGGGCCGTTGACGGGGCTGCTGACGTGGTGCTGACGTGGCACAACTTTTCTAAATTATGTTTTGACCCCCGATTTCTGATTTTCTTTTCAAAAATACCATCAGAATCTAAATTTTCACTCCTTTTTTCTCAAAATCAATTTCAATTAAATCCAAATAATACTTTTACCCAATTTTATCATTATTATTATTTTTATTTTCATTAAATTAAATTAAATTAAATAAAAAAATTAAATAAAATTTCAATAATTACAAAATAAAATAAATAAAATAAATTGAAAAAATAATAATAATAATAATGCACTTGGGGTGTTACTGCTCCAAAAAATTAAGTCCAATTTACATCTGGGGAGGCATATATAAATCTCATATGATCTATTTTTTATTAGTAATTTCTTTTTTTTTTTTCATTTTGTTTATAATATTTAACAATTACAATTAATTTTGGTCTATATACACATTATTGCAATATATTGTTTTCATACTTATCACCGTCCACTCTTCAGTCAACCAACTCGCAGATGCAGAGTTGAAATTGTTTACCAGTGTCAGTCAGAGCACTGTGATAGCATATATGAATATATAAAGATATCAGTACATTAATTTATTTAAATTGATTTCTGACGAAAATGTAGAATAAAGCATAAAATAACATTATACATACATACATACATACGTACATATATATATATATATATATGAAAGAACAGGACCAAATATAAGCATTTACGTGTCGGATATAACATGAGATTGAAGATCACAAATATGTCCTGTTCTATATATTTGTTACGTTTTAATTAATGTGTAACTATTTTCTATTCAATATTTTTAGGTTTAAAATTATATAATTGCAAAATATTATAAAATTAAATTAGTTTGAATTTAATTAATTGATAACTCCATAATTAAACGATAACTGGCTAATTAATTAATTAAAAAAATATAATATCTTAAAATTATGAATACCAACAAATAACTTGAAATGTATAATTGTTGTATACGTTCATATAAATTGAAGAAACAAAAACTAAAAGATATTTTTATTTACCAAATGGAATCTAATTTTCATCTCATTCCATTCCCTTCCTTTTAACCATTAAACAAATACTTTAATTATTTTGTTCAATTCAATAATTGTAATAAAAGTTATACTTTCCTATTATTTCAACTCCCCTCAATATGATAATATTATTATTATTATTTTTTTTTTTACTTTTTAATAAAAATAATCTTATAATTTAGTATTACGTTAGCTTCGAAGCATGACATATAATAATCAAATTCCGTCACTAGAAAAAAGTATTAAAGTTACAAAATCAATCGTGATTTTTATTTGATCTGAAATTATTATTTAATTTATTAAAATAGATATTAGAGTTTATCTATACCAAGTGGAGAAGATAACACAGAAGTTAGTGACACTTAATACATAAGTGGTTAACATTGATTGTATACCTATATAAGGTAGCCCGTTTAAATCAAATGAATTAATATTATCATAATTTTATTTCTTGTTTTGTAATACACATTTTATTCAATTTAAAATGTATATCACAAATGAGTCGGAGCTGCTGACCGGACTGCTGGCGTGGCGCAATTTTTTTAAATTACGTTTTGACTCATGATTTTCTATTTTATTTTCAAAAATACCTGCAGAATTTGAATTTTCACTCATTTTTTTTAAAATTATTTTCAATTAAACTCCAAAAATAATTTTACCCATTTTTATCATTATTATTATTTTTATTTCTATTAAATTAAATTAAAATAATTATATTATTACTTAAATAAATCAATTAAAAAAAATTAAAATTATAATAATTCTAATAATAATAATAAAAATAAAAATTTAGGTGTTACAATTATCAAAAGAAATGATATAATTTAATGATTTTTAAATTTTTTAAAAACATTAGAGGCATGTTTAATTTTTATCAA